>NC_027755.1:20541603-20557016 GCF_000695525.1 Brassica oleracea var. oleracea
AAAAAAATAAACAATCACATTAACCATATAATAAAAAAATTAGATTTTTTCTTATATGTTATATTTTGAATTTTTTAAAACGACTTTAAATTACAAAAATGTAAGTTTTCCTTAAGTATACGACTAAAAACATTAAAATGACATGTATCAATTCGATGGTTGATTTGAAAGCTTTCAAAACCATATGTAAGATAAAAGTCAAAATAATTCAACTGTGAAAACAATACTGTTTACTTTTTCAAGAAATGTGTTTGAGAGGAAAAATAAAGTTTTTATGTCATAATTTGTTTAATGTCCACTAGAGAACATTATATTAACCTAAAATATAAGAAGTGCGTATTCTTTCCCTAAATAAAAGCTACGAAATTACCTAATAAGATTTACATATATATAGCAATTAATGATTATGAATAATTTTTTTAACAATTTTTCCATCATCTTCATTTTGTTTAATTTTATATTATTAAAAAAATAAACAATCACATTAACCATATAATGAAAAAATTAGATTTTTTCTTATATGTTATATTTTGAATTTTTTAAAATGAATTTAAATTACAAAAATGTGGAAACATTATATGTTATATTTTTTTAAACGATTTTAAAATACAAAAATGAGGACACCTTATATGTTAGATTTTTTCTTATATGTTAATATTATATTTTGAATTTTTTAAAACGACTTTAAATTACAAAAATATAAGTTTTTCTTAAGTATACGACTAAAAACATTAAAATGACATATATCAATTCAATGGTTGATTTGAAAGCTTTCAAAACTATATGGAAAATAAAAGTCAAAATAATTCAACTGTGAAAACAATACTGTTTACTTTTTCAAGAAATGTGTTTGAGAGGAAAAATAAAGTTTTTATGTCATAATTTGTTTAATGTCCACTAGAGAACATTATATTAACCTAAAATATAAGAAGTGTGTATTCTTTTCCTAAATAAAAGCTACGAAATAACCTAATATTATTTACATATATATGGCAATTAATGATTATGAACAATAAAGTTTTTTTAACAATTTTTCCATCATCTTCATTTTGTTTAATTTTATATTATTAAAAAAATAAACAATCACATTAACCATATAATGAAAAAATTAGATTTTTTCTTATATGTTATATTTTGAATTTTTTAAAATGAATTTAAATTACAAAAATGTGGAAACATTATATGTTATATTTTTTTAAACGATTTTAAAATACAAAAATGAGGACACCTTATATGTTATATTTTTCTTATATGTTAGATTTTTTCTTAAATATTATATTTTGAATTTTTTAAAACGACTTTAAATTACAAAAATATAAGTTTTTCTTAAGTATACGACTAAAAACATTAAAATGACATATATCAATTCAATGGTTGATTTGAAAGCTTTCAAAACTATATGGAAAATAAAAGTCAAAATAATTCAACTGTGAAAACAATACTGTTCACTTTTTTCAAGAATGTGTTCGATGGAAAAAATAAGGTTTTTGTGTCATAATTTGTTTAATGTCCAATCCGATCAACCCATGATGTATTAATTATAGTTTTGTTCCATTATTTTAATAAAAATTGATCCGATCTATCAGAAAGAAATTATATAATAACAACAAAAAATATTTTATATATATAAATAAAATGATCAAATGTATAAAATAAACTATCGATAATATATACAAATAAACTTACCATGCGCAGGTTTTATCCTTTAGGATTTTCCATAAACAGGAAACCTAAAACAAATCAAATCAGGACATGATCTTAGCAAAAAGGACCAACTCAAACTAATATTACAATTATTGGACAGAAAAACATTAAAGAATGAATTCAACCATCCTCAAGAAAATCATAAACATTGAAAAATGAATTCAACCACCCTCAAGAAACGTGTACTCACGTCAGTCGACGTGGTAAGAAGACTCTAGATAGATGATCAGTGTATAAAATAACTTTTGTGTTAAACGATTGAATATTTTAATCCAACACGTCCATGTTAGAAACAAAAAAAAGGCATTACATGTGCAGGGGCGGACCCACGCCTAAAGGAGGTGTGGCACGTGCTACAGTCTAATTTATAAAAATTCTTGTAGAAAAGTGGACACAGATGAAAATTACCAGCTCTTTGCTTAAATGATTGAACAGTGCCCCATATAACTCTAGACAAGTTTTTAATTTCCAGATTTTCTTAACACATTTATTATATCGTATTTACCCTTTCATAAAGATTTGTTATTTCTGTTATAAACCAAATGATGATGGACTATGGACCGGCCCGTACTGCAGGCTTAATCTGGGACATGATAAAGACAACCAGAGATTATGTGTTTATCTAGTATATATTCCATGTATATCTGTAACATAGTATTTATCTTTATCCTTATCTTGTTAGGATAAACATGACTTTATGACGGTCTAATACATTTTATATATATGGACCTTCTGGTCGACAGTAATGATAACAGAAGTATTTTCTCAACACTTCATTTACAACACATTATCATCACGACGTTGCTCTCATAAACCCTAACCCTAAAAACCAGAAATAAATCCGAGCAGTAAAACCCTAATTCCCGACAAACTTCAAACAGCCCTATCTCTCAACTCCGGTGGATCCAGACGACGAGCCAGATACCAAATTAAAGCTCTTGACGAGACGAAGCCAACGCCGCTAACCCCGCATCAACCGGAGTTCGGACGCGCCCCCACGCTCAGCTACAATACATGCGAAAAATTTGTTCCAGAAACCAAAATCTCTCTCAACCATATACTAGTCTCCTATTCCAATAAGCAGCAACAAAAACAATAATTCCGAGCAATCCATCAGCTAACCAGGAAGATCTCTAACTGATAGACCAATCAACCCATCAAAAGTTTTCAGGTATCATCGAAAACTCATCTAAAACCCATAAAGTATTAAATACCCCCATCCGCAGCCATGTAGCTATATTTAGCAACATGTCTCTGCAAATAAAATAAAACCAGAAACCATAAACTCTTTAAAATCTCGAACCTGAACTTGTTTTGAACCTGTTCTTAATTTGAAACTGATTTTAAAATTGTTTAAAACTTTTCCTGATGATAGTTCCACATTAGAACTGTTTAGGATTGAAAGTTAAACAATTTTTTTTTAAAAAAAAAATCGGACTGCTATATGTTGAAAGAAACCGACTGTTACTTGCTTAAACTTATCATTATTGTCCTGTTTAATGTTCTTATCTGATCTGAATCAACTAGAACTGTTAAGGACTGCATGTTACATAATTTTTTTTAGTCGTCCGATAAGTCGTCCAGCTGGGAAGACTTTCCAGACGCCTTATTATAAGTCGTCTAATAAGTCGTCCAGATGGAAGACTTTCCAGACGACTTAATTAAGTCGTCCGATAAGTCGTCCAGCTGGGAAGACTTTCCAGACGCCTTATTATAAGTCGTCTAATAAGTCGTCCAGATGGAAGACTTTCCAGACGACTTAATTAAGTCGTCCGATAAGTCGTCCAGCTGGGAAGACTTTCCAGACGCCTTATTATAAGTCGTCTAATAAGTCGTCCAGATGGAAGACTTTCCAGACGACTTAATTAAGTCGTCCGATAAGTCGTCCAGCTGGGAAGACTTTCCAGACGCCTTATTATAAGTCGTCTAATAAGTCGTCCAGATGGAAGACTTTCCAGACGACTTAATTAAGTCGTCCGATAAGTCGTCCAGCTGGGAAGACTTTCCAGACGCCTTATTATAAGTCGTCTAATAAGTCGTCCAGATGGAAGACTTTCCAGACGACTTAATTAAGTCGTCCGATAAGTCGTCCAGCTGGGAAGACTTTCCAGACGCCTTATTATAAGTCGTCTAATAAGTCGTCCAGATGGAAGACTTTCCAGACGACTTAATTAAGTCGTCCGATAAGTCGTCCAGCTGGGAAGACTTTCCAGACGCCTTATTATAAGTCGTCTAATAAGTCGTCCAGATGGAAGACTTTCCAGACGACTTAATTAAGTCGTCCGATAAGTCGTCCAGCTGGGAAGACTTTCCAGACGCCTTATTATAAGTCGTCTAATAAGTCGTCCAGATGGAAGACTTTCCAGACGACTTAATTAAGTCGTCCGATAAGTCGTCCAGCTGGGAAGACTTTCCAGACGCCTTATTATAAGTCGTCTAATAAGTCGTCCAGATGGAAGACTTTCCAGACGACTTAATTAAGTCGTCCGATAAGTCGTCCAGCTGGGAAGACTTTCCAGACGCCTTATTATAAGTCGTCTAATAAGTCGTCCAGATGGAAGACTTTCCAGACGACTTAATTAAGTCGTCCGATAAGTCGTCCAGCTGGGAAGACTTTCCAGACGCCTTATTATAAGTCGTCTAATAAGTCGTCCAGATGGAAGACTTTCCAGACGACTTAATTAAGTCGTCCGATAAGTCGTCCAGCTGGGAAGACTTTCCAGACGCCTTATTATAAGTCGTCTAATAAGTCGTCCAGATGGAAGACTTTCCAGACGACTTAATTAAGTCGTCCGATAAGTCGTCCAGCTGGGAAGACTTTCCAGACGCCTTATTATAAGTCGTCTAATAAGTCGTCCAGATGGAAGACTTTCCAGACGACTTAATTAAGTCGTCCGATAAGTCGTCCAGCTGGGAAGACTTTCCAGACGCCTTATTATAAGTCGTCTAATAAGTCGTCCAGATGGAAGACTTTCCAGACGACTTAATTAAGTCGTCCGATAAGTCGTCCAGCTGGGAAGACTTTCCAGACGCCTTATTATAAGTCGTCTAATAAGTCGTCCAGATGGAAGACTTTCCAGACGACTTAATTAAGTCGTCCGATAAGTCGTCCAGCTGGGAAGACTTTCCAGACGCCTTATTATAAGTCGTCTAATAAGTCGTCCAGATGGAAGACTTTCCAGACGACTTAATTAAGTCGTCCGATAAGTCGTCCAGCTGGGAAGACTTTCCAGACGCCTTATTATAAGTCGTCTAATAAGTCGTCCAGATGGAAGACTTTCCAGACGACTTAATTAAGTCGTCCGATAAGTCGTCCAGCTGGGAAGACTTTCCAGACGCCTTATTATAAGTCGTCTAATAAGTCGTCCAGATGGAAGACTTTCCAGACGACTTAATTAAGTCGTCCGATAAGTCGTCCAGCTGGGAAGACTTTCCAGACGCCTTATTATAAGTCGTCTAATAAGTCGTCCAGATGGAAGACTTTCCAGACGACTTAATTAAGTCGTCCGATAAGTCGTCCAGCTGGGAAGACTTTCCAGACGCCTTATTATAAGTCGTCTAATAAGTCGTCCAGATGGAAGACTTTCCAGACGACTTAATTAAGTCGTCCGATAAGTCGTCCAGCTGGGAAGACTTTCCAGACGCCTTATTATAAGTCGTCTAATAAGTCGTCCAGATGGAAGACTTTCCAGACGACTTAATTAAGTCGTCCGATAAGTCGTCCAGCTGGGAAGACTTTCCAGACGCCTTATTATAAGTCGTCTAATAAGTCGTCCAGATGGAAGACTTTCCAGACGACTTAATTAAGTCGTCCGATAAGTCGTCCAGCTGGGAAGACTTTCCAGACGCCTTATTATAAGTCGTCTAATAAGTCGTCCAGATGGAAGACTTTCCAGACGACTTAATTAAGTCGTCCGATAAGTCGTCCAGCTGGGAAGACTTTCCAGACGCCTTATTATAAGTCGTCTAATAAGTCGTCCAGATGGAAGACTTTCCAGACGACTTAATTAAGTCGTCCGATAAGTCGTCCAGCTGGGAAGACTTTCCAGACGCCTTATTATAAGTCGTCTAATAAGTCGTCCAGATGGAAGACTTTCCAGACGACTTAATTAAGTCGTCCGATAAGTCGTCCAGCTGGGAAGACTTTCCAGACGCCTTATTATAAGTCGTCTAATAAGTCGTCCAGATGGAAGACTTTCCAGACGACTTAATTAAGTCGTCCGATAAGTCGTCCAGCTGGGAAGACTTTCCAGACGCCTTATTATAAGTCGTCTAATAAGTCGTCCAGATGGAAGACTTTCCAGACGACTTAATTAAGTCGTCCGATAAGTCGTCCAGCTGGGAAGACTTTCCAGACGCCTTATTATAAGTCGTCTAATAAGTCGTCCAGATGGAAGACTTTCCAGACGACTTATAATAAGTCGTCTGCGCAGTCTTTTGGATTGAAGTAAATACCTGACTCAAGATAGCAGCTTTCATTGATCTGCGGCCTCTGCTGCCCTCGTAAGCCAGTATCGGTGGAGACGGACTGTCTGCTCTGGGACCACCAATACTAGCACCCAATTCCGGCATAGCTGTGTACGTCTAGACCTGAAGAACTTGTATAAACCCATCCACGGTGTAACAGCCAGCAATTTCTTTGTTCCACAAAGAGTCCATCAGCACCTTAAACGCGACTCTCCCCCATGGATAATTCTCAAACCGTTCTAAATCCATCACTAGCCTTGCCAGAGTAGATCGTGTAGCGGTTGAAAACTTTCTCCCTTCAATGAATCCAGTGAAGATGGAGAGGTACGCGAGCCGCTTGCGATCTTCCCTGGACCAATCCCCGCATCTCTTCAGTGCTGCTATTATCTGATCAGTAGTTGGCCCAGCTTCCAGATGAACTCCCAGCATCCCCCAGAAAGAAACCATCTCTGGGGTAACGTCACATTTTGGTGTCTCAAGGTCCTCGATGTACTCGCAGTTTAGACCAGTGAGGTTTTCAAACTCTAACAGTGAAAACCTCAAAGGTTCTGGACCAACGAGAGACCACATCTCATACTTCTTCTTAATGTCCAGCTTGAAACTGAGCATGTAGTGAACCAGCCTTGAAGCCCAACCAAATCCCTGCTCCTTGAACTTGATGAAAACTCCCAAACTCGACTCCTTGAGCTCTTCAAATTCGTCATCAGTAAGAGCTTTCCTAAGAGCAGTATGCAACTTGCTGTTATCCGTATGATACGAAATGCTATTGTGGGCTTCTGGTTCTTCCCCTGATGTGTATAACCTACGGGGGAGTTCTGGAATATCCATCCTTTTTGTCTGCAAAATAATCAAAGACAACAATATAAGTCCAGACGACTTAGTAGACGACTTAAATTACTTACAAGTCTTCCAGTCGCAGAAGGAGTTGGAGTACTCGTCATTGCGGTTATAGATCTGAAAAAATAAACGTGAAACGGTGAGAATGAGTAAATTGATAGAGACAACGTTTTATGTTCATCTTTTCCTCGAGATTGATGACTTAGCGGCGTTAGGGTTTACAGAGAAACGGCGCTAAGGTTTACAGAGAAGAAGCGGCGGCGCTAGGGTTTAGAAGAAGCGGCGGCGCTAGTGTTTAGAACGTTGGTGACCACGGTGGCGAGGGCGACGGTTTGTTCGGAAATAGTGGAATCGGCGGCGCTAGGGTTTAGAGGAATCGGCGCGGCTAGGGTTAGAAGAAGCTGCGGCGACAACGGTGAGAATGAAGTGAGATAGATAGCCGATGTTGAGAACGATGGTTTGTTCGGAAATCGTGGGAATTCGAAATCGCCTTTGAGAGGGAGAACTGTTAGGGTTTCTGAATTTCGCGAAAAATGAAACAAAAAAAATAAAAATCACCTTATATATTGGGTAAATAATCCGGTTAGCTTTAAAATTACATTGGTAAACTTTAAGGTTTGGTCCGGTTTAGACGACTTATTCTGGCTGATAATGTACAACAGACGACTTAATATTTAGTCGTCTGTTTTCAGACGACAAAATATTAAGTCGTCCTAGACCCTAAAATGAACCCCTAAACTAAAATGACTAGATTAACTAACTAACCACGTTATAAAATCAAATTATACTTAAATAGTGTTTACTATACACAGAAATGAACACGCATAAGTAATTTTAAAAATTTTCAAAAACGGTTTTAATGCTTTCCAACATCTAACCCTAAGAACACATACAATACTACAACATATGTTGATGAAACATAAACTAAAGAATATCATGACTCACTACTACTTTCACTCATCTATGCTGAAAACAATTGAAATTTGTTATATCTTAATTTATACCTCCTAAGACATATGTTAATTACATAATTCCCATTTTTCACTTATCAAAATATTTTTTACAAAATTTTTAAATTATGTTTAAGACTAACTGTCCAGACGACTTTCAGTTAAGTCGTCTGGACGACTTATTTTCAAGTCGTCTAAACAGACGACTTGCGAGGGGTAGAAACGTAAAAAAAATTCTGTTTTTTTGTTTGGTCACAAGGGGATAGTTGTAATTTCAATAGCCTTTTAGGTTACTTTTGCCTTTGACCCAAGTTGGGGTATTGTTTTGGGTTTGACTCCAAGTTTTGAGTCACACTTGGCAATTCTCCCAAATAAGTGCCACGCTATCCAATCAACCAATCATAGCAAAGAGTAACAGACCACGTGACTGTTGGAATGTTGGACCACAAACCTTCTCGAGTTATTAGACTTTCGTCACATTGATGAATCCAATGAAGATAATATATTCCACAAACTAGGAACATGATCACAAACAAATTTCAACCATTTGTTTTTGAAAGTGAGCTAACGTAACGATCATGGCATCTACCAAGTTTTTTAATTATATCTCTATATACAAAGGCGAAGGCTCTTCGGAGTCTTACAGAAACAGAGAAAATTTTTAAATGGAGACCTTGCTCTGCCTCTTCTTGGTTTTGATTCTTACTCTTGTATCATCAATCTTTCTTAAAAAAAATAAAAACTCAAAGTTCAATCTCCCTCCAAGCCCTTCAAGTCTTCCGATCATTGGAAACATACACCATCTTGCAGGACTGCCCCACAGATGTTTTCATAACCTCTCCATCAAATACGGACCAGTTGTACTTCTTCGACTGGGGTCTGTTCCAGTGGTTGTGATCTCATCGAGTGAAGCAGCTGAAGCAGTTCTCAAAACTCGTGACTTGGAATGTTGCAGCCGACCAAAGACGGTAGGGACCGGAAAGCTCTCTTACGGTTTCAAAGACATCACGTTCTCGCAATACGGTGCGTATTGGCGGGAGATGCGAAAACTGGCGGTGATCGAGCTTTTTAGCCTTAAGAAGGTTCAATCATATAGGTACATCAGAGAGGACGAGGTTGGTTTTGTGGTGAAGAAACTGTCTGAAGCGTCTTTGACACAATCTCCTGTAGATTTAAGCAAGACCTTCTTCTCCCTTACCGCAAGTATCATTTGTAGAGTGGCTTTAGGACAGAACTTCCACGAGAGCGACTTCTTTATCGATCAAGAAAAGATCGAGGAGCTTGTTACCGAAGCAACAGTAGCTCTAGGAGCTTTCACTTTCTCTGACTTCTTCCCTGGTGTACTTGGGAGATTCTTAGACTTGTTGTTTCAACGACACAAGAGGATCAACAAAGTGTTTGAGGAGCTTGATGCTTTTTACCAACATGTAATTGATGATCACTTGAAGCCAGAAGGAAGGAAAAATCAGGATATTGTTTCCATGATGTTGGATATGATCGATGAACAGGGAGATGAAGATTCTTTCAAACTCAATATGGATAATGTGAAGGCAATCCTCATGGTAAAAACCTCAAATCTTGGTTTTGCCTTTTACTACGTGCAAATAGAGCAGTTGAATAGGATATGAGTATGAAAAAATTTAAAAATAATTTGTGAAAAATTAAATAGATAAATTAATGTTTAAAGCTTTAAATTTATAGATATATTTATAGATTTAAGATTATGTTAGAAATATTATATATATATATATATGTGGAGTTATTTAATGTTAAATTTACGCCATTGATTAGTTAAACATACCATTAATATTTTTTTGAACATAACATAACAATAATTTGAGATGGTATTATTAACACTAGTTTTTTATTTGTGTTGTTATGTGAATTTCAGGATGTATTTCTCGCGGGGATCGATACAAGCGCTGTAACAATGATTTGGGCGATGGCGGAACTCGTTAAAAACCCCAGAGTAATGAAGAAAGCTCAAGAAAATACTCGAACCACCCTTGGACTGAACAAGGAAAGAATCACTGAAGATGATATAGGCAAAGTTGATTACTTGAAGCTCATAGTCAAGGAAACATTCAGGTTACATCCAGCACTTCCATTTATAATTCCAAGAGAAACAATGTCTCACGTCAAGATCCAAGGCTACGATATTCCTCCGAAAACGCAAATTCAAATCAACGTATGGACCATAGGACGTGACCCCGAGCGTTGGACCGACCCTGAAGAGTTCAATCCTGAACGGTTTACTGATAGTTCTGTAGATTTCAGAGGACAACATTATGAGCTTTTACCGTTTGGTTCTGGTCGAAGGATGTGTCCTGCGATGCCAATGGGGGTTGCTAACGTGGAGCTAGCATTGATGAATTTGCTTTACTTTTTCGATTGGGGATTGCCCGATGGGATGGAAGTTGGAGAACTTGATATGGAAGAAGCTGGTAATATCTCCATTGTCAAGAAAATACCTCTTCAACTTGTGCCCCTTCGGCGTTACTGATGTGGAGTCCTTAAAGCTTGATACTATGTTTTTTTTTCCCTTTTTTTGGGTACAAATGTTAAGAATACCATGGAAAGTTCATGACAAGGACTCGTAAGACTTTTATAAATTGTTGCTTTATGTAAGAATTTATGTTTGAACAATAATGTATCAATAAATAATTAAGTTTGTTCTTTTGATTTTAAAAGGTTTGGCCATTGACAATTTGAAACCCAAGACATTCTAATATATATTTTCTTTTCAGAACTTAAAATATTGCTGAATTATATTATATAATCAGTTAAATAATGTCATCATAACGTCTAACATTTCTCTTAATCCATATTTTATCTTCAAAAGCATGTCTTTTTTCATTTTTGGAGTTGTAATAGTATAATCCCTAAATTCAAATACAAATATTGATAGCCACAATTTAATGGGGGTGTGTTTCTTGTCCAACATTTAAATATTTATTGAGAAAACTCACAAAACATAGTATTAAATTAAAATGTCTGGTGTTTTTGACACTCACAAGTTGCAATGCATACTAATGAGTACGATAAATTACTAGTGGAGGAAATGAAATTACTAGAGAAAATTGGTACCACAGAAAAGGTACTATTCATTTTTGGATAAGAGAAGTACTGTATAGTTTTGTTTGTTAAATATTATTGTTTAGTTGGGATGTCTATTTCTAGAAATTCTTGGGTTCACCCCATAGGATGAACCTCTAGTTTTACCATCTAATAGTGTTTGAGTATTTGATATTTGATATCTTTTAAAAAAAATAAATAAAATTGAATATCCAAATTAGATTATATTTTAAAATAAAATAATAAAAATACATAAAATAGTTACAAAAAATAAATAAATTAATATTGTTAAGTCTTCAGCAAAATCCTAAACCCTATACCCTAAATCCTAAACTCCAAACTCTAAATTATAAACCTTAAATCTTGGATAAACCGTAAACCATTAGAAAATTTTAAAGCCTAAATCATAAATTAAAAACTAAATCTTAATAACACTAAACCCTAAATCCTTGGAAAAACCCTGAACCCTTGGATAAATCATAAACTCTAGGGTTTAATTTTAAATATTTTTGATTTAGAGTTTATGATTTATCCAAGGGTTCAGGGTTTTTCCAAGGATTTAGGGTTTAGTGTTATTAAGATTTAGTTTTTAATTTATGATTTAGGCTTTAAAATTTTCTAATGGTTTACGGTTTATCCAAGATTTAAGGTTTATAATTTAGAGTTTGGAGTTTAGGATTTAGGGTATAAGATTTAGTATTTTGCTAACGGTTAACAATATTTATTTATTTATTTTTTGTAATTATTTTTATGTATTTTTATTGTTTTATTTTAAAAATATAATCTTATTTGGAAATTCAATTTTGTTTTCATTTTTAAAAGATATCAAATATCAAATAATCAAACACTATTGGTTGGTGAATTTAGAGGTTCATCGTAGGAGGTGAACCCAAGAATTTCTAGTCTATTTCCATGTTTAGGGCCGGCTATCAATCAGTAATCAGACCGATATGGACCAAACTTGATTGGTTCAAGATATTATAATTTGGCAGAACCCACAAAATTGCCGCATTTGAAAGTTGATGTTTAATTTACCTCTCCATTTTTGTTATTTATTTATTTTATTCATTAATTATGTCATAATAAAATTCTGAGGTTTTAGGTTTTAAGAAATTTCTATGTATAATAGATTTCTAATGCTGATGTTTTGATGAAATTGTTGTTCGTTTTGAGATAAAAAAAAATGTCCAGAAGAGCGTTTCTCAATATTATTTGTCTTTTGTCAGTTAATTTCCTTATATCGAATTAAACAAAAAAAAAATCATACGAAATCTAGGCAAAATCAATATTACTGTTATGAACCAAATTGTGGATAGCTCATAACCAAGATATTATGATTTGTATTCTTTCCATTTATCTATGACGGTGTAATCTTCTATATAAGAAACCTCTATGTTATGAATAAATATAGACTTTTCCATTACTTTCACAACACGTTATCAGCACGATTGATCTCTAAAACCCTAAGCTAAAATATCGACCATAAACCCTAAATCTCTCTCCATTGCTAAAACCCTAATCTCTATCGATCACCTCTCTTTGATCATGACTCTGATCTGTATTCGACCACTTATCTCAACAAGATCGATCTGTGGACTGATCTCTGCAAGTTTCAGTGCGCCTCAACTATTCCAGATTGTACGATCAGCCTGTTCCAGTCTGTGATCAAACTGTTCCAGATCTACGTGTTCTTTGATTGCAAGTACCAGCTCGCGTACCAACGAACCCGATTAGCTCAACCTAAGCTAAGTTTTCGATCTCTATCTGAATCTCCATCGATCTCTTTCTCTTTATCGATAAACCCTAATCTCTTTCGATCTCAACTTGTACCCGAACTCAGCTCGCGGACTGCAAGGAAACAGTTTGGACCAGTCCGCGTAAGGTTCCAGTTTGTACCAGTCCACGTAAGCCCATTCTCTTGGTGGTCCATTCAACCCATCAAAGGTTTAAGGTATACCTAAACTCTAAGAACCCAGAATCGAATGAACTAATTTTCAAAGTGAAACCCTAAAATCTGTAAACCCTAAATTACGTGTGCATGGATTGTTTTATATTATTGATTGAATGTTTCTTTGAGGTTTAAATCCGTGAGAGCTAGGATTGATAGTTTTTATAACCAGATTGAATGATTTGAGGTTTAATATTCCATGTTAGAATCTGTTATAATATAAACCCTAATTCGAATTGAAACCCTAAACCCTAATTTGCGTATACCTAAAATCAGATTGCTTGATTCCATTTTGCTAATATCAGCCTTGAAACTGATTAATAAAATTGATAGAATCAGCCTTGAAACTGATTGTTTTGGTTTTTCATGATTGAAACCCAATTTTTGGATCGAAACCCTAAATTGTGTAATGCTTGAATCCATTTGTTTATTTTTGATTATTGATCCAATTGTTAGTCTTGATAAAACCTAATTGAATCTGATTGTTAGTCTAGCTAAATCTCATACCTGAAATTGATTGATTAATTGCTAAACCTTGATTGAATGTTTTAATATTACCCTTGCACGTATAGAATCCGATTGCTAAGATTAATGAGTGCATCATATCTACTTGGCCGTGTGGCCAGTTTGCATCATATATCACCCTGACCAACATGTTTATGTTATGCGCATGATCTGATTATTATCACCTTTGCATGATCTGATTGTTTTAAATTGAGGTTCCATAATTCCACTCATGTACATATAGAATCAGTATGCTAGGTTTGCGTTATAACCATATGGCCGCATGAAAACATATTGAAATTGCTTGTTTGGTAGATACCCTTGCTTGATAAATCTGTGTGACTTATTATGCATCATATATCACATTGGCCATGTGGCCTTATTGCATTATATCACCTTTGGCTGTGTGGCTTGTTTGTTTATTAGAAATGTATTGACTTGATACATGTCTTGTTTATAACTGTATGTTAAATATTTATGAGATTTAAAATTGATTGACATATGATTTGAAATGTCGAAAATCAACTTAGATTTTGCTGCCCTAAATCTCTCAGAAGATAATTATTTGAAATGGGCACTGAATACTGAGTTTATCCTAAAGTCAAAGGACTTGGTGAATGAATCACAAAAGGCGATAATGCCAAATGAGAAAGATTGATACATGACAATATTAATTATTAGCCATCATCTTATTAAGAGTCTAAAAAATCAGTATCTGACTATAGAGAATCCTCTAGACCTTTGGACAGAGTTAAAAAATCGAGATATGATCACCAAAGAACAGTGTTATTACCAAATGCCCTATTTGATTGGAGGAATCCCAGAATCTAGGACTATAAGTCCGTGGATGAGTCTATTGCTAGCTGGGCAAAATAATGGATTACTGATGAGAAACAGTGAATTGGAACCTCCTGGATTAACCCCATTACCTGATACCAATAAGATCGCAGAAGAAAAAAAGGTAACCATGGCCATGACCTCCGTGGAAAGGACGTGGCCATGGCCACTATAACACATTTGGCCGTGGGAATCACTATGGCAGAGGCCGTGGGTATCAACCCAATTTGAGCCATGGTCAAGGCAGTGGCCGTGGTATATCCTTTAAACCACAAAGCTCGACCAATCAGTGTGCCATAGATGTGGAATGGGGAACCATTGGGCTAAGATATGAAGGACTCCCAAATATTTTTGTGACCTCTATCAAAGAGAGTCTGAAAGGGAAAAATTCTGAAACCCACTTGGTCTATAAAGATGGTGAAAATAATTTCGAACATGATCAAGATGATCTTATGGAATATGAGACTTATGATTACCTAAAAGAATCAAGTTGATAATCTGATTTCGACATCAAACTTGTGTGATTGCTTTGCTTGTATGCTTTCTCTGATTTTTATCTCCTTGAATTTATTTCTATTACATTGTCTGCTTAGATTAAATGAATAAATGATTTTTCTATATGAGTACACTGAAAAACGTCAATATAAGTACTAAAGAAGGTATCACCAGTCTGAAAAGACTATGGCTAGGCTAATGTATTATTGCCTAAGGGTATGCATCTAGAAATCAGTGATGCCTTATATTCACCCAGCTCTAAGAGCAAGAGCAGCCTATTGAGTTTTAAAGATATAAGAATGAATGGTTTCCATATTGAAACAATGGGTGAAGGAAACAAAACCCCCGGAGGAACCCTGGCTCTAAATAGCAAGACTCGGTTTTGTTCCGTTTGATTTCTAGGTTCCTTCAGATATATGTATAAAATCGCCCAAGGCCATAATAAGTCCAAAAGACTATACCTACATTCTCTACTGACCTAGACTATGCATAGATCAGTATTATAGAGGCTAAAAGCCTGCGAAAATATACACTTAATGGCACGACCGGATTGGCCATCCTGGTCCAAACATGATGCGAAAATTGATATTCAAAAG
>NC_027755.1:20557034-20558060 GCF_000695525.1 Brassica oleracea var. oleracea
AGAGTAAAGAATGTGAAATAGACGTCCAAAGATTATACATTTACAAAGCTAGCTAATCAAATGCCAGAAACATTTTCTAACCCGAAAAAGAATGACTAAGTCATATATAAACCAGCTTGTAAAGCACCAACGAATTTGATGTCCAAGAAGAGACACAGTCAAGTTGCTACAGAGTCTAGACAACGTATGAAACGTGGTAGACCAAATAGGTTCCAAAAGATAAGAATCCTCGGAAACAAAAGAAAAGTGCAGAGAATGATAATCAAAATTCAAATCCAAATTCGAGGTTACTAAGGAAACCATCCCAGACATGGAGATAAGGCCGACCGGCTCTAAATTACATGTACCAAATAGTGTAACTTGGGACGCCAAACTGCAAAGTATTAAAGGTCCTGATAATAATGAATTTCAATCGATTATATCATGTCTGGAACATAATGGAACCAATAAGGAATGTCGACATAAGATGATTTATTTGCATACAAGGTAACACTTGAATTTATGAATATAAGCGAGGATCATGAACCCACGTCAATATAAGAGTGCGCACTCGTAGAACAGATTGGTGGATGCAACTACTTTTAGATTTCTCATAAGTCTGGTTATATAAGAGAGAAAATTAGACTTGCACCAAGTTGATGTAGTGACTGCATATTTAAATGGTCCACTGGATAATCATCAAAGTATATAATCTGAATATCCTATGAACCTCTGGATACAATTTCCTAAACAGTTGAATATCTCAAGAAAGAGTTTGAGATGAAAGATCTTGGAAAGCAAAGTTTTGTTTGGGATTACAGCTTGAGTACATTAACAATGAAATCCTTGTGCATCAAATAGTATATACAGAAAAGGGTACTTAAGAGATTTAATATGGACCAGTCTCACCCATTATCTAGTACATGGGCGTGAGATCACTTGTTTTGGACACTGATCCATTCAGTCCAAAGGTGGACGATAAAGAAGTCCATTTAGTCCTGAGATGGACGATGCAGAAGTCTTGTTTTAGACACTGATCTGATTGGT
>NC_027755.1:20558435-20566078 GCF_000695525.1 Brassica oleracea var. oleracea
CTGGTAAGGTTTTAATGAGGCAACATTAAAGCACATTACAAGCTCTAAATGGTTATGGCATCCAAGTGCAAGTGTTATGAACCAGATTGTGGATGACTTATAACCAAGAGATTATGATTTGTAATCTTTCCATTTATCTATGACGGTGTAATCTCCTATATAAGGAACCTCTATGTTATGAATAAAGATAGACTTTCCCATTACTTTCACAACAAGTACGAGTTTTTTTTTATATTCCGCTTCGGTAATAGGATGAAGTCACGTTAAAGTAATTATAGTAATTACCCTTTGTATGAAATTAGGGCTAGGATTATAAACTGAACCGAATCAGACCAAACTAAACGGAACCAAAGTTGTGGAAGCATCGTATCATAATGGTTAAAGTTTAAAGACTTCTATACCAAAGTATGTGGTTCGAATCTCATACTATGCAATTTTGCAGATTGCAGATTACAGGGGGTCCAAGTTTCAATTCTCGGCGAAAACGGTTTTTATTAGACAATTATGCAGATTACAGAAGAAAAGCTTACAAATGATCTTCAACATGATGCAAGTAAATCTGAGGCTCATGTAATGCAGCTAGGCATAGATCCTCATAAGGCAGATAGTATTATCGGTTGTCGAATCTTCTATGTAATATTTCTCATATTTGTAATATCATAATAAATTAGTGTTATAAAAACGGAACCGAAGTCAGAAATATTCTAAACGTTTTACTCTAGCAATGAAGCATGTAGAAACATATAATCTAACTTACTTATTCATATATTTGGGCTTGAGGCTCATTAGCCTAATCTTATATCAATTTAACTACGACAAGTAAGAGTGTTTTATCAAAATAAATAAGATAAATAATGATAAAACAAGTGAAAATTAGGCTATCTTGTTTTAATGGTCACTTAAAAATTTTGGATTTTTGTCGACAGCGACACATGAGCTGAACCAAATCAAATCAGATCAATAATTCATGTTTAACAAAACATCTGTGCATCTCTGACAGACAGATATTGCCTAGCCTAGCTTCGTTTATTTTATTTATTGAACTCCAAGACTCTACAGAAGAAGACAGAACCAAGAAAACAGGACAACGAACATGTTAATCTTCCTCTGTTTCCTCTTCCTCTTTCCCCTAGTCTTGATCGTCTTGCAAAATCTCAAGCCCTCTAAATGGAATCTTCCTCCAGGTCCACTAAAGCTTCCCATCATCGGAAACTTACACCAACGCCGAGAGTTACATCCAAGGAACCGTCTAAATCTCACCCAAAAGTATGGACCAGTCGTGCTTCTCCGCTTCGGATACGTCCCCGTGGTCGTGATCTCATCGAGAGACGCAGCAGAGGAAGTTCTCAAGACCCATGACCTTGAGTGTTGTAGCCGACCAGAGACCGTCGGGACCAGAACAATCTCTTACAACTGCAAAGGCATAGGGTTCATGCCTTACGGTGAGGAGTGGAAGGCGTTAAGAAAGCTCGCTGTTATCGAGCTCTTCAGCATGAAGAAGCTACAATCTTTTAGGTATATCAGAGAGGAAGAGAGTGACTTGTTGGTCAAGAAACTGTCTGAATCTTCTTCGAGCCAATCTGTAGTGAATTTGAACAAAACCCTTTTCACCTTAGTCGCGAGTATAATCTGTAGGATAGGGTTTAGGTTAAATCTCCAGGACTGTGAGTTCATAGATGAAGATAGCATCGCAGAGTTTGTGCAAAAGTGTGAATCAGTCACGAGGACGTCTATGTTCTCTGACTTCTTTCCTGGAAGATTCGGTAGATTCATCGATAGAGTCTCCGGTCAGAACACGAGATTAGAGAGTATATTCTCTGAAGTTGACAGTTTCCTTCAGAATATTCTTGATGATCATCTTAAGCCTGGAAGAAGAAGAGTAGAAGAGAGCTCTGATATTATTGACGTCATGATCGATATGATGAGGAATCAAGACAAAGATGGAGACTCTTTCAAGCCGACCACAGATAATCTCAAAGGAATGATATCGGTAACATTTTGGATCTTTCTTGTGTAACAAAGTCCTTGTTTTCTTGTAACACAAGCTACCTATGTTATATACCAGGACATATTTATAGCGGGAGTTAACACTAGCGCCTCCACAATGATATGGGCAATGACTGAACTAATCAGAAACCCTAGAGTGATGAAGAAAGTCCAAGACGAGATTCGGAGAACGCTTGGGAACAATAAAGAGAGAATCACAGAACAAGATGTTACCAAACTTCATTACTTCAAACTAATGGTTAAGGAAACATTGAGGTTACACCCAGCAGCTCCACTTTTGCTCCCAAGAGAGACGTTGACTCACATCAAGATCCAAGGCTACGATATTCCCCCAAAAACTAAGATCTTGATCAATGCTTACGCGATTGCACGTGATCCAGAACTGTGGACAAATCCAGATGACTTCAACCCGGACAGGTTTCTTGATAGTTCTGTAGATTACAAGGGATTGAACTTTGAGCTTTTACCGTTTGGGTCTGGTAGGAGAATTTGTCCAGGGATGGCATTGGGGGTTGCCATGGTTGAATTGGGATTGTTGAATTTGCTTTACTTCTTTGATTGGGGATTGCCTGAGAAGGAAGCAGCTGACAAGATCATCACCGGGAATGAAGTTGCTCTTGACCTCTTTCAAGTTCTGCACCACTAAAAATATGATTTGTTTTGGTAACAACTTCTTAATATTTGGTTACTGAATATTTTTTTAAGAATCATAGGGTCTCTATTATTCTTAGTTACTTATAATCCATTTATGGTTAATCTCCTATTACTCAGAGATTAAGAAAAACATAGGGTTGACTATTCACCACTCCTTCCCATTCTTTTAAAACAAGCCAGTGTAACATCTGTTAACCACATGTGGTTTGGTCTAGTGGTCCATTAGAGAAAAAGTTGTCATGTTAGCTAGGTTAGGGATTGATTTTCTTTAGTCTAGACCATTCCATAGGTTCAGGATATCCACATTAATAAAAAAAACTTTTTTTACATTTCAGAAACTTTTACGGTGCTTAAAAACAAAACCATATATTAAAATTTTGGTTCAAATATTTTGATTATGCTTAACAACTTCATATAAATAGTTTACAAGTTGAACTTTGATTTATTTTTTGATCGATTACTAAATATTTTATTTTTAAATTGAAAAGACAATGTGCTGAATATACTGCTCAAATTGTTGCCTGTTGGAAACCTATCTTTCAAGGGTGAAGCGGCTATTTTGTCTTAGAATCAATGATTTTTGCCAGAACCGTTACGCACGCAAGCTAATATTTTGACAATTAGCGACATTTCTTTTGTAAGTTTAGGATATTTGGCGTAAGTATGTTTACATGACAGCTAGTTATGAATTTTGAATCTGGTAACGTATTACGTTGAACTCTATTTTTATGAGACTTCTAATAGTTTAAATATAAACATTAGCTAGTTCCAAGAAAACACATGTTAAAAGAATCGTATCCTAATATATCTTACATTGATTAACATAGAAAGGAAGCCAACTATTATTAACGTAAATGTTAAAACTTAGAACATAATTAAGAACAAAACTTAGGTTCACCCCTAAGGTGAACCTTTAAATTCACCTTCCATCTTATTACCAATCAAAATGTCACATAGATTAATAATAAAATATATATATTTTTTTAAAAAATCAAAAATAATTGAAAAAAAATAACGACGCTCATTTTAATGACGCTAACACCACTAACTAAGCCCTAAATCTTAAATTCTAAACCCTAAAACTTAAATCTAAACCCTAAACCCTAAATTCTAAACCCAAACTCTAAACCCTAAACTCAAACCCTATATCTTAAACCCAAATCCTAAATCATAAACTCAAACCGTAAACTCTAAACCCAAACCCTAGACTTTAAACTAAAACCCTAGATCCTAAACCCAAACCTAGACTCTAAACCCAAATCTTAAACGCTAAAGAAACAACATCAACAATAACACAAACCTTTAGGATATATGATTTAGGTTCAGGGTTTACGATTTGAGTTTAGGGTGTAGGGATTAGGTTTGGATATATGGTTTGAGTTTAGAGTCTATGACTTCGATTTAGAATATAGGGTTTGGGTTTACGGTTTACGGTTTGGGTTTATGGTTTAGGATTTGGGTTTAGGGTTTACGGTTTGGGTTTAGGGTTTAGGATTTGAGTTTAGGGTTTAGGTTTTAGGGTATAGATTTAAATTTTAGGGTTTAGTTAGTGGCGTTAGCATCATTAAAATTGGCGTTATTATTTTTTTCAATTATTTTAGATTTTTTTAAATAAGTTAATTTATTTTATTATTAATCTAGATGACATTTTGATTGATAACAAGAGAAGAGGTGAATTTAAAGGTTCGCCCTAGCCCAATTCTTGTTCCATAATTAATGATATAGGTGAATAGTAAAGCAAGAACATTTTTAATGACATACATTTACTCCCTCTGCCCCTCCCTATACAACTATAAATAAGACTGTTGTCCAAATGATTCTCGAACACACAAAAGAAACAAGAAAACACAACTTCATACGATGACAAGAATCGAGCCAAAACACATGTTTCGCATTTTCACATTCACCTGCTTCTTCTCCTCATACATTGCACAACACACTGTCCCAAACATGGCTTATCCTCTCTCCACAAGTTACCGTTGGATTGTCGACGAGAACGGTCAGAGAGTGAAGCTAGCTTGTGTGAACTGGCCATCGCATCTCCAGCCCGTGGTGGCGGAAGGTCTGAGCAAGCAACCGGTGGACGCCGTAGCCAAGAAGATAGTGGAAATGGGTTTCAATTGTGTTAGGTTAACTTGGCCGTTGGATTTGATGACTAATGAGACATTGGCTAACAATGTCACAGTGAGACAATCCTTTCAAAGCTTTGATCTTAAAGATGAAATTGTTGGCTTCAAAACTAACAACCCATCCATGATTGATATCTCCCTTATTGAAGCTTTCAAGGTACTCTTATATATCCAATTTTTCGCTCTAAAAATTGTTCGTGTTGTAAGAAATAACTTCACAATAAATATGAGGTTTTATTTTCTAAAGTTCTGCTTACATTGGTGCTTAGATCTTTCAAGAGTTGACGTGTTCATTAGACAGATGAGCTCTTCTTCAAATTGAATACGTGTACGTAGTAGTTTGGTAAACCTCGTATTAAGTTACATATCCGACATACCGACATCATGTACCATCAAACATCAATCCAACCAAACTTTGCAAATCAAGATTCTAGTATTATTTCGTATATATTCAGTAAATAATTTGTCTTACGGATATTATAAAATTTACAAACGATAACTTCCTTAATTAGTAGTCATATATATTTTAATAGTCGAAATTTCGAGTGTTACAAGGAAACTCATCTAAATAAAAACATAATGGAAACAACGATGTGATGGTTATATTAGACATCCACCTAACCAAACCAGGGTGGTGCTGTGCCAACGACGACGGTAACGGTTTCTTCGGTGACCAGTTCTTCGATCCCACCGTATGGACCGCCGCATTGAGAAAAATGGCGGCTACATTCGACGGCGTCTTTAATGTCGTTGGCATGAGCCTAAGGAATGAACTTAGAGGGCCTAAACAAAACGTTAACGACTGGTTCAAGTATGATAACTACTATTACTTAGCCACTCATATATATCATACACATACATATAAAATTTAGTTATAAAGTTTATCGAGTAATGCTTTTCAAAAAAAAAAATTTATCGAGTAAAGACTCTTCAACTAAGTTCATCCTGTCTGTTTTTGTTTTGAGATTTTAAAATAAAAATGAATCTATTAATTTATTAAAAATGTCTTAGAAAGCAGTCATTATTGAAAACCAATGGGATATACTCAGACAAAAAAAAGTATTTTGGATTTTTAATGATTTTAAGAAATTTGATATAAAAATAAGTTCTAGGTTGAAAGTTGACTTTGAACAAACTAAAGTTGTTTTTATTGTATTTTTGGTTAGAAATGATTAATTATGACGAATTGAATACTTTTCTTGTAATGTACGTAGGTACATGCAACAAGGAGCAGAAGCAGTTCATTCAGCAAACAAGAACGTACTTGTAATCCTGTCCGGTCTCAACTTCGACGCCGATCTCTCTTTCGTTAGGTCGCGACCCGTAAATCTATCCTTCACCCGAAAACTCGTGTTCGAGCTCCATTGGTATGCTTTCAGTGACGGTAACTTGTGGGCGACAAGTAACCCTAACGATATCTGCGGTCGGGTTCTAAAACGGCTAGGAAACCGTGGCAATTTTCTCCTCAACAAAGGCCTTCCCTTGTTTCTTAGCGAGTTCGGTATAGACCAAAGAGGAGGAAACGCTAATGATAATCGCTATCTCGGATGCTTAAGTGGTTGGGCGGCTGAAAATGATGTCGACTGGTCGCTATGGGCCCTTACCGGAAGTTATTACTTAAGAGAGGGTGTTGTTGGGATGATTGAGTATTATGGTGCGTTGGATTCGGATTGGAATAGTGTTCGAAACTCGAGTTTCTTGCAACAGATCTCTCTTCTTCAATCTCCACTTCAAGGTACTACATATTATTAGAGTCCAACATCGGATAAGCTTAAAAGATTTTGGACAATATATAAGTGATGAGTTAATCTTCCACTCTTTCGCTAATTTTTTCCTGTGAATTAGACTTATTACGAATATGGTATCAGAGGTGATAGTATAATCTAACAGTGATTTTTTTTACATAAACAATTCTTACCTATATAGTTGTGGTATTTCCAAAATGTTAGATTTGAACGATTGTGAGTTAAACCTGTTTTTAATACATATGTTGCAATATTTACTAGTTTAAACAAGATGTGGTGGTTCATTGTTAACAGAAAAATAGTTGCTTCAGTCATTACAATATTTGGTTGAATTTTGATTTTTTTTTAAATTGATTTGGTTACTAGGACCGGGCCCTAAAACTGATGCCTTCAATCTGGTTTTCCATCCGTTAACCGGACTCTGCCTAATACGGTCCCTCAATGACAAGACAATGCTTACTCTTGGTCCGTGCAGTACAGTTCCGAACCATGGAGCCACACTAAGAAACAACTACGAATCAAAAACCAGCATTTGTGTTTACAGAGCAACGGACCGAAAAACAAGGTCACGATGACTCGGACAAGTTGTTCAAGTCCCGGTTCCATATGGAAGACTACGTCCACCTCTAGGATGCACTTAGCTTCGACAACAAGTGACAAGACTTCTCTTTGCCTTGACGTGGACGCATCCAACAATATCGTGGCTAATGCCTGCACTACAAGAAAACAACGGTATTCTGACGGACATTCCGACGGAAAATGAAATCCTCGGAATATCCCGAGGAATTTCTGAGGAAATTCCGAGGAAGCACAAAATTGGGTTTCCTCGGAATTTCCTCGGAATATACCGACGGAATTCCGAGGAAATATCTTTCCGTCGGAATATTCCGAGGAAATTCCGAGGGAAAATGGGTTCCTCAGAAAAAACCGATGAATTCCGAGGAAATATTATAGCCGTTGGAGAGCCGTTGGGGGATTTTACAAAATTCCGAGGAAATTCCGACGAACTAGTTTTTTCCGTCGGAATTCCGTCGGAATTTCCTCGGTATGTCGGCAGGATTTAAACTATAAATACAAGCACTCCTCTTCCTCTTCATTCACTTCATAT
>NC_027755.1:20571563-20593584 GCF_000695525.1 Brassica oleracea var. oleracea
ATATTCCGAGGAATATGTCCCTCGGTATATTCCTATCGATCGATGTATATATGCCTAAAAACGCATCGATCGATGAACGTCCGAGGAAGTATCCCGACGAAGTTCTCCCTCGGTATATTCCGAGGACCTTTCCGACAAACTAGTGATCCTCTGAATTTCCTCGGAAGTTTGTTTCTTCGGAATTCCGTCGGAAAATTCCGAGGAATTTCCGAGGAAAGAAGAAATTCCGAGGAATTATTTCTGACGACTTGTTTCGTCGGTATGTCGTCGGAATAACGATATTCCGACGAAATTCCGACGATTTTTTCCCTCAGAATCCTTGTTGTTTTCTTGTAGTGCTGCAAGTGTCTGAGCAAGGATAGTTCGTGTGAGCCAATGAGCCAGTGGTTTAAGATCATTAAAGCCACAAGACCATTGAAGAGCCAGAAGCTGTACAAATAGTTCTCGTCTTTGCAGAATTTGTCTCCCAATACGGATTTGCTACAAAGCTCTTTGGCTTGTCAAACCTATTATAAAATTTATTTAATCAGAATAAATATAGTTTGATATTAGAAAAAAAATAAGAAAACGTTACAATGTTGTAGCATTGTTTAAATCTATAATTGTTTCATCTTCATTTAATAAACCGATATCTTAAACAGAAAATTTGCTATTGGGACAATCAAATGAGACTTGGTATGAGTTGATATAATATGAGTTTTGGGGATATATTGTTAAATATACCAAAATAGATTGATATAACCAATTGTTATGAGATGTATTCAAAAGATGTTTCTCCAAAACAAGTTTATACGTTTCTCATTAAGAGATGATTAAATTGTGGGTTTAGTATTAATCATGAAAACTGAGTAACTCTATTATACATATTCTAAAATTCGTTCTACATGGAACATGACTCTAGTTTCGTCTCTTCTTGTAACCTTGGCGTGATGGTCACCTTGAGACCGTACTTCATGTACAAGTTAGTAGTAACTCTCGGGACAACCACATGATCTTGAGCAACCTTGATTGAATACCTTAACAAGACTGAAGCAGCTATCATCTTCATTTGCAAGTAAGCAAATGTTTTCCCTAGACACAGCCTAGGCCCAGCATTGAACACAACATATTTGTATTGGTCGTCACTAACAAACTTCCCTGCTTGGATCCATCTCTCTGGTCTGAACTCTTCACAGTCTTTACCCCAGATTGTTTCCATCCTTCCCATGGCATAGATAGAGAAGTAAACCCTTGAACCCTTTTTTATAAACGTCCCATCTGGAAACATATCATCTTCAATGGCTTGTTTCATCTCCATAGGGATTGGTGGGTAAAGTCTTAGAGTTTCTGAAATTGCTGCTTGTAGATATACCATGTTGTTTAGTTCCTTGACCGTGAAGAGACTACTGTCTGAAGGATCTCCTCTCTGTTTCACGATTTGTCTGATCTCCTGGATGATTTTGTTTTCAACTTGTGGGTGTCTTTGTATCACCCAGAAGAACCATGAAATCGCAACAGAACTTGTGTCACGTCCAGCTAAAATGAAACTTGTGCAAAACTGTCTAAGAAACCTAATAGTTGAAGGTCCAATCTTGTTACCCTTTTTATTATTATCTATTTGAATAATCCTTGTAAGGACATCTGATCTATTATCTAACGTCTCTTCATCATTGACCATGCAGATACGATCCATAATCATCTTGTTCACGAATCCATGTACGACGTCAATAGCTTTCCTGAGACCTTTCTCATACCCTATATCAAGGAACTTCATTGGTTTCCATATAAACGGAGGGATCATGAACCTAAACAACGTAGACTCCGTTGCTTCATCGAAAGCATTAGCAAATGGAACTTGAGGAAGATCTTGAGCTAGAGTCTCCGGGTCAGCTCCAAGACCCGCGATGCAGATGATGTCAAACGTCAAGCGTAAGAGCACGTCTTGGAGATCAAAAGCTTCCTGTGACCTAGCGAAACTCTCCATCACCTTCAGCAGCTTCTTCCTTACTAAACGTTGTGTTGTCTGAAAGGAATGCTCCATGAACCGAGTTGAATGCATTTCGGTTATGATGACCCGTCGTTGCTCTTTCCAGGACTCATCATCAGCGTTGAAGATACCATCCTCGAGGAGATCTTTGAACCGGTCTTTGAAGAAGGTACCTTTGGGGAAGTTCTTGAAGTTGGTCTTGAGCATGTACTCAACATTGGCAGGAGAACAAGTCACGGCTCCATAAGATCCATCAAGCCAGAACCCGCGGTAAAGAAACGTGTTTCGGGATTTTTTTAAAGACTTTGTGACCCATCCATAGACATCATTTTTATGAAAGAAAAACTCTAGAGTAATTCCAAACACTGGCCACAGCATTGGCCCGTGCTTGTTGGTTAACTTCTCACGCAAACAACAAAAAACAAACAGCCCTAACAACGCTAGAGATACATCGAAGAGAGAAAGGTGGTTATAAACTCGCTCTGCTAAAGACATTGTAAGTTTCCCTTACTGAAATAATATCATTGTCACGAGAGATATTTGAGAATTTCAAATTGTGTTGGAGGAGACATGTATCATGCATTTCATGTTTTGAACTTACATTTGCTGTCTTCGTGCAGACTTGGTCTATTTGAAGAATGTGACGTTTCTTGTTGGAGACGTAAGGTAAAGGTCCTGGGATGACAAATGCGAATTGTGTGTTTATTGGAAAATGAAGAAGAAAAATGATTCCCAAAAATATGCAAAATCTGTTTGTCATGTCTTTTGTGAGTCTGTCTGACATAGGTGTATGTTTTTTTGGCAATTCACTATACTAAAGAAAGAATTGAAAATACCAATAATTAAATATTCCCAATTGAGCATTGTAGACGGGCCTTGGATGCAAACACATTCCGGGTTCGATCATTGTGTTGCGGAAACTAAGTCACATTGTTCTGCTCATCACGACTGCGGCGGTACGAAAACCCAGGAGAGGGCCTGTCGTGAACTCAGAACCGGGCTTGAGCAGAGTCTCACGAAACATCCGTGTAGAACCTCACCTAATGGGCCCCCATTTTCAATTTTCCCTTTGTAGATATGTAATGTTAATATATTAATTTTATGTGCAAAGTCAAACTAAAAAACAAAGTTTTGGTTTGTACTGTACATAATAAAAAATATAAGTTATTAACATTAGCGCAAGTAATTTCCTGTAAGTTATTCAACTTTCTGTACTTTATTTTTATTTAAATAATCGTAAATATTATAATAAATTTAAATAAGTAAAAAACATCATTTTTAAGTCACTAGAAGAAACTTACTAGAGATAGTCTTTTCAACTTCTCCTCTTCTCTTTACTCTGTAAAAGCAATCAAGTTCATAAGAAAATCATAGATTTTTTCTTGTTCTATAGTTTTTTCGATGTTACTTTTTATTATCAAAGGTAAGGTAAGTTCATCTTTATTTCGAATAGGGCCCCAAAAATCTCAGGTCTGGCTCTGCGTGAGTTGCACCTCCCACCCGGAGGTTACGTGTGTGTCTTTACTAGATACGGGTTTAACCCTTTTCTTTATCAAAAAAATATTCCCAATTCGTTTTATAAAGTTGTATAATGTGATTTTTGGTCAAAATTCACATTTTACTTTTTAATCTATAATTATTTAAGTATATAATAGGATATATAGATAAAAATTTCACATTATACCTTTCATGAACTGTGGAAATGTTTCTAAAGGTGGAATAACGAAGCATAGAACGGTTTATATGGACCATATCAAAATTATATAGCTAAAAGGATTGGATGAATATAGGGGTAGTTTCTACTTTTAGACCATATATATACTGGTTTATGCGAAATGTTGTGAATGGCATAAGAGTGTATGAACCGTAAAATAAATTAATCATGCATGCATGCATGCATCAATTTTTTTTTTTTTTTTATATGCATCTTAATCTTGCATCTATACTATTAAAGCAGAATCCTTCTTATGATTATGCCCCTGACTTTTCCAATTAATTAAAGAATTTTCCATTAATT
The DNA here is from genome assembly GCF_000695525.1 of Brassica oleracea var. oleracea. Taxonomy (NCBI): domain Eukaryota; kingdom Viridiplantae; phylum Streptophyta; class Magnoliopsida; order Brassicales; family Brassicaceae; genus Brassica; species Brassica oleracea. The sequence continues at coordinate 20,575,547 of NC_027755.1, forward strand.
TTTTCAGTGACTTTTCCAATAATAAACATGATTTTGTCGGTCAAAACAATAAACTATATTTGTAAAGGTAGTGAGCTTGGGCCTATTAAGGTAAAATAAGATATATGTTTGTTTTGCTTTCTGGTTGAATTGGTTTTTGCGACCCAACTTGGTCATTTTGCATGTGATTTTAAAATCGAGTAATAGTGCGTCTCATTTTAATTCTTTTCAGCAAATTAAAATATTTGAAAAATATAAAATATCGACATTATAATTTTTTCATAATATAAACATTAGAGATTATATTTTTAATAAAAACTATAACATTTTTTTTCTAAATATAGTAACTTTATGTTATTAAAACTATTTGTTATTCTTTGCTATATTATTTATACCTTAAATAAATAGATATGTAAATAAAATAATTTTCTAAATATTTCTCCCATTTCATTATATTGGTGATTCACAATATGAGGATTTTTTTTTTGTTTTTTACATCAATTATTTGAAATGATTTAAAACAGAAATATAACCAGAACCGAAAAATTTGAAATTTTTATATATCCATACCACACAAAATATCAAAATATTCAATCACTTTAACCAAAACTCAACTTCATATATAACCAAAATTGTTCATATATTTCTAAACCAAAAACCACAACCAAACTGAAATCAAAAACCAATAAAAGCAAATTAGAGTCGAACGAAAACCGAAAATATTTATAGCGAAATAAATTAGTTAACAAACAGTTATATCAATAAATTTGTCAACAAATGTCAAAATCTAGTGATAACTTATAACAAAATATCTAATGAATTATCATGCATGCATCATGCATCGTGTTTCTACAAACCATAAGAGAGTTTATATCTTCTAATAATCAGAATCTATAAAATCATATAAAAATGATTTATGTACACAGAATATTTTTAATGCATCTTCAGAATCCAAAAATTCAGAGAGTCACAGACTCACAGGTGCTAGCTTTTGCCGGTGGTTGAAGGCTTGAAGCGTCGTGATCACTTGAGACCTAAGATTGCTCTCGTCTTGTCTTCCACTAGACATCGTAATCAAGAAGATTAATAGCTTTTCCATTTGAATTCGGTTCAATTTGATTAAATTTGTTTGGTTTCTTAAATCAATATCGGTTTTGATTCGGTTCGGTTCACTTAAACCGAATTAACATTAGTAATAAAAAGATTCAAAGCACAAACCGACGACGGTGACCATTGTCTTAATCACGTGGCACCTTGTCGGAAACTCAACTTCCATTGAGAGTGGCGTGAGAACAAGAAGCAAGCCAGAGGTTTCTCTTATGATCCTTGATCGTGCAAGGCAGATCGAGATTTGAGGGATTACGAGTATCAGTTATCGTTCTTCCGTTGGACACTGTTTCGGATCTCACCTCGCAGATCCTCCACCGTCTCCGGCGTAATGGATCCGACTTCTCGACCCGCCGTTGTCATCGACAACGGAACGGGGTACGTAAAGTTTCGATTTTTACAATCATGCGCATAAGGTGTTCGACAAAATGCCGCAACCAGATTCATATTGCGTATTGCAGGTACACGAAAATGGGTTTCGCGGGCAATGTGGAACCGTGTTTCATTCTTCCAACGGTAGTTGCAGCCAACGAGTCTTTCTTGAGCCAAGCCAAGAGTTCTTTAAAGGGGTCTTGGGCGGCACAGCACAACGCTGGAGTTGCGGCGGATATGGACTTCTTTATCGGAGACGAAGCTCTTGCGAAGTCGCGGTCCAGTAGCACTTATAATCTTCGTTACCCGATCGAGCATGGTCAGGTTGAGGATTGGGATGCTATGGAAAGGTATTGGCAGCAGTGTGTGTTCAACTACTTGAGATGTGATCCGGAGGATCATTACTTTCTTCTCACTGAAAGCCCTCTTACTCCTCCTGAGAGTCGAGAGTACACTGGAGAGATTTTGTTCGAGACTTTTAATGTTCCTGGACTTTACATTGCTGTTAACTCGGTGCTTGCACTTGCTGCTGGGTACACAACATCAAAGGTAGGTGCCTAGGTGATGCATTGTCTTTTCTACATGTTCTTGTGTTGTTCGCTGGGATAGTAACGATCTGTTATGTTTGCTTGTGGGCTGTCTGAACCTTTCCATGTTGTCAATAGTTGATTATACTCTATTCAGTTTTGTTTTAAGTGGGATGAGTTACTGAAAGATCTTGTCTTTTGTTCTGTATTGTTATGCTCGCCTATTTATTTGACTTACAGTTCTTCTTAGTGTGAGATGACAGGGGTTGTGGTGGATGTTGGAGATGGGGCGACTCGTGTTGTGCCTGTTGCAGAAGGTTATGTTATTAGTAGCTGTATCAAGTCAATACCAATTGCTGGCAAAGATGTCACCCTCTTTATCCAGCAACTCATGCGGGTATGCACTAGTGTATAGTTTATAATTGGTATGGTGTTTACTGGTTTAAGTTGATGTATTACGTTCATGGAACTTCTCATTTCCTTATTTACTGTAGGAAAGAGGTGAGAATATACCACCAGAAGATTCATTCGATGTAGCCCGTAAAGTGAAAGAAATGTACTGCTACACTAGTTCAGACATAGTAAAGGTAATGCTTACTAATTTTATAATGATTGACGTTTTAAGTTAAAATAATACTAATTTTATAATGATTGATTACTGGCATGTATGCTGAAAAGGCCTTTTAAACACATGAAAATTGATATGGTTGCAGGAGTATAATAAACACGACAAAGAACCAGGAAAGTATGTCAAACAATGGAAAGGTGTTAAGCCAAAGACTGGTGCGCCGTACACTTGTGATGTGGGATATGAACGGTTCCTTGGACCCGAGGTTTGTTACCATTTCTCTGTTTCCTAGGATGATGATATGGCTAGAATCGGAGACCATGTTTCTTTATTGGTGCATTATAAGTTATAACCAAGGCAATTCCAGTGTTCTTAGCATTTTGTTTTGATTACTGAATAATGTTGATGCTCTATCAATTCTTTTGTTATTACTGGTGATATGTTGAGGTTTTGTGTGTTACAGATCTTCTTTAATCCAGAGATATACAGCAATGACTTTATAACTTCTTTACCGGCTGTAATAGACAAGTGTATCCAGTCTGCACCAATTGACACACGAAGAGCTTTGTATAAGGTCCGAAACACCAGGTTTGGTCAGATGTATCCATTCTGCGTATACCTTTTTTTGGTACTGATGAATTTGTGAAAATCATTTCAGAATATAGTATTATCCGGAGGTTCAACTATGTTCAAAGATTTCGGAAGAAGGTTACAAAGAGATCTCAAGAAGATTGTTGATGCTCGTGTTCTTGCTAATAACGCACGTACCGGTGGTGAAATCACGGTAAAATATTTGATGTCTGCAAAATAAAAGAAACAGATATATGTGGCCTATGTTAGTTATATATTAACCACTGTTCTGTTTCGTCTGTATTGATATTTATAACAACAGTCTCAACCTGTGGAGGTTAATGTCGTGAGCCACCCGGTCCAGAGGTTTGCAGTTTGGTTTGGAGGCTCCGTGCTTTCATCAACTCCTGAGTTTTTCGCGGTATGTAAACAAGCTATTTGTGAATTTCTTACTTGAATTGAATTGTCACCGGTTATAAAGGACTAGAACGGTTTAGAGAACATCTTTATTTAGGAAAACCAGACTCATGGTTTGATTGGTTTGAAACAATCGATGTGCTTCTTCTTTTTTGTTATGGAAGAGTTGCAGAACGAAAGAGGAGTATGACGAATGTGGAGCAAGCATATGCCGAACTAATCCGGTGTTCAAGGGGATGTATTGAAATCAATTGAAGCTGCGTCAGCATCATCTTAGATCATGTTAATGTTTGTTTGAAACACTATTTTAGTTACTTGCAACTCAAGATATTTGTCTTTGTCTTTAGGGTTCATGAGTTCACAGTCAAGTGTAAGCTAGGGTTGATGTTGAAGAAGTCATTATTTTCAGACAAAATAAAAGAATAAAGTATGTAGAAGTCGGCTTTGTTTCTTCTTTGAAATGTACCACACGCATCAAATCCCATAAAAGTGATTGCACCTATTTAATTTGTCGATGTCACTGTTTTGGATCTACAGCTGCATAATCGGTGCCGGTGATAACCGATCGATTTTTACAGACCAGAGAGAGATTTTTCACCTTGTAATATTTGGGAAGAGTAAATATTTAAAACATTTTGATAAGAATTCTGAATCCCTTTTTGTTTACTATTCGATCTATTTGTCTCTCTTTTTTAACTGTTGACTGATGTGTTTTGCTTTTCTATATGTCCGAATAGTCATCCAGTTAAGTTAAGAGTTTCAATTTATGAACTATGGATTTATCATTTGATAATATTTTATTGATAACTTTTGTATAAAAAGAATTTGATCATTCAATCTCTGACTTTAGATCTAATCTATTCATTAAAAATGTAATAGATTGACTAGAAAAATATCAATTAATGATCTTTTCTTTAGCCAACAACAATTGATGTTAAGCCAATTTGTTGATGTTTTAGATCCGCTCGTTATCGATTATATATAACTAGTATGTTTCCCGTGCTTATCTCTGCACGGGAGAGGTTTACGACAAGGAGTCTTTTCATATTTATTCTATGCACGGAAGTGCTCGTTAGCCTTCTTAATCAAGCAGAGAATTAAGGAAAGATAACGGGGATGCGAGCCGCTCGTGCTTGCCCCTCGGTATCTCACCTTCTTTTTGCTAATGATAGCCTTTTCTTTTGCAAGGCGGAGCCCCGTGATTGTGAAGAAGTTATGAAAGTAGTAAGGAAATATGAGAAAGCATCAGGTCAACGTATTAATTTTGACAAATCCTCATTACTCTTCAGTAAAAGGGTTCCAACGAATGATAGGCAGCAAATCAAGGATACTTTTGGTATACAAAATGAAGGTGGGATGGGCTCATACTTAGGAATCCCAGAGGACATCAGTGGATCAAAGTGTAAATTATTTGCTTTCTTAAAGGACAAGCTCCTACACAGAGTGAATGGCTGGACTGGTAGATGGTTATCGAAGGGAGAAAATGAGGTTCTGATTAAATCAATATTGCTAGCTCTTCCGACCTATGTCATGTCTAGCTTTCTGCTTCCTTTGGAGATATGTGAGAACCTAACAAGTGCCATTGCACAGTTCTGGTGGAGCTCGAATCCTCTGAAAAGAGGAATCCATTGGGAAAAATGGGAAAAGATGTGTGCACCTAGAGAGGAGGGAGGAATTGGTTTCCGTATGATCCAAGAATTTAATCAAGCTCTTTTTAGCTAAGCAGCTATGGCGTCTTGTTCAATTTCCGGATTCACTTGTAGCGAGAGTTCTTCGGGGAAGATATTACCGTTTGAGTTCGCCGTTGCGAATGGGCACAACAGATACCCCATCGTATGTATGGACAAGTATTACTACTGCGAGGAAGCTATTACTTTTGGGCATCAGAAGCAAAGTGCATTCAGGGTACGAAATTAATGTGTGGGAGGATCTTTGGATCCCTTCGACGCCAGCTAGACCCAAAGATGCTCGTAAGCAGCCTTATCAATCCTGTTTCAAAGGAGTGGATATTTGACTACTGGAACAATATGTAGATCAAGAGGATATTCCGATGATTCTGAGTTTGGCCATAAGCTCTACTCATTGACGGGATACATTTTGCTGGAGTTACACAAAGAACGGACAATATATAAGTCGGGATATTGGGTTGCTACAAACTTGATGAAAGAGGAGGAGGATTTAGAAGTTCTACAGCCCATCATTACAAAACTTCAAGCCTTTGCTTGGAAGGTGAATGCGCCACAAAAGATCTGTCATCTTATATGGCAATTAATATCAGGACAGGTTGCTGTAACAAGGAATCTGGTACGCCACAATATGCGCTGTGACAATTACTGCCCAAGATGTGGAGCACCAGAAGAGACCGTTACTCATGTTATATTCGAGTGTCCACCGGCCTTACAAGCATGTGAATTATCATCAACGCCGTCAAGTTCTGAAATTTTCCCTGTACCAAGTATTTATGCTAATTGTACCAAGTATTTATTCTAATATGGACTATGTTTTTTGGAGAAAGAATGGTATTCTGGAGCCAGATGATGATAGAGATCCTTATCCTTGGATAATTTGATACATTTGGAAAGCTAGGAATGATAAGCTGTTTAGAGGCATAGACAGAGATCCATTAGAACTAGTTAGGTATGCAGAGGGTGAGTGCCAAGCTTGGTATAATGCAAGAGACACTGTACCGACTCCACCACATGTACAGACTGATGAAGAAACACAAGCCTTAAGCTTGGGTAATATTTGTATGGTGGATTACGGTGGATGGTTCATGGACCTCCACAACTCAGTTTAGTGAAATGGGATGGGTTTGGAATGATACAATGGGGAAGATACAGTTCATGGGGTCAAGGAACTTGCGGAGAAGAGAGACACCGCTGCACTCGGAACTGGAAGCGCTAAAGTGGGCAATGGAGAGTATGATACAACACTCGACCTGTCAGAGGTTTGGGACGAACTGCAAGGACCTGATTGCAATGATAGAACAGCCACGAGATTGGCCCAACTTCTCAACTGAGCTGGAAATCATTCAAACTCTTCGGTTATGTTTTTCGGACTTCAAGATCAGTTACTTTCCAAGGACGCAGAATGAGATTGCAGATTCGTTAGCTAGGAATGCACGTTCGTTTCATAGATCCTTATGTTTTATTGGTTGTTCTATTCCGGTCTGGCTTCCCAGACCACCTCAAGTTTGAGTAATAGAATAGCCGTTTGCCGGAAAAAAAATCTTTCATTGTTTTTGATAAAATTGAAAATGTTATTTTTCTTTTTCATAAATAACAAAAACCTCTTCTTTTAGTTCAACTTAAAAGTGTTGTGACCAAGAAAGATATTTATTTTAAATAAATTGAAATTTGAACAATTATAAGAAAATATTTGATGATAACATGACATATTAGTATATTTATTAATGAAGTATAGTAAAAGAAACATTGCATAATTTAGATATTATACTTGTTTGATCAAAATTTGAGATAGTATAATAAATTTTATGTGCAAAGATATTTAGTTGTTGATAAAAAAAAAGTAAACATATTTAGCTGATTACTTATTTCATTTTACTTTAGTTTTGTTTACCAAATTCAAAATGGCGAACCCTTTTAGCTGTACATATTTAGCTGTATCTCCAACCGGAGGTTAGGTCTACGTCTTTAATAGATCCGGGTTTAATCCTTTTAGTTTACAAAAAAAAAATCAACATGGCCTCAAGCCTAACGACGTCAAAACATATTAGTTTTGTTTTAGTCGAGCAGTTTTAGTTGGAAGAAGAAAGTCATCGTTGCGTGAAGATGGTAACATTGGTTTTCCTGCAGAACAAAACTAAAATAAATTCAAAAATACACATAATAAATAATTAAATGCTGAGACATAAAGCTAACTCATTTGCTAATAACAATAATATGAACTTATCTCGAATACACCACTTACCAATGTATACCGGCAAATCTATGTAGATCATCTGTAAAGTTCGCTTTATCTTTTGCAAAATCATTTTGTACACAATTTCTATCGTTTTCCTAACTTCAAAAACTTTATTGCTAGCCACTATTAGATTGAAGGATAGTATTTATTAAGAAAAGAAAAGAGAAAAAAATAGGAGGACGTAAAAATCTTTGTTATTTTGTGAAAGAAGTAAACAGCTTGAAGTTTTTTTTTTTGTAAAAGTTATTCATTTAAAGTTGATGTAATGGAGGAGGCGGTGGAGATCATGGTTGTACGTAACGGTTGAGACTGATACAAATAAATTTTGCTTCTTCATCTTTTAAAGTGCGGGAATAAATAAACTGTTTTTGTTTTTTTAACGTAAACTGTTTTGTTTTATTTGTTATTTTTTTTCAGTAACTGTTTTTTTTAGTTATTTTTTTAACCAGGTGGTGAAACATGGTTGGTCGAGCGACTTGCGCTTTAGTATATAAGAGAGATATTTATTTTACATAAATTGAAATTTGAACAATTATAAGAAAATATTTGATGATAACATGACATATTAGTATATTTATTAATGAAGTATAGTAAAAGAAACATTGCATAATTTAGATATTATACTTGTTTGATCAAAATTTGAGATAGTATAATAAATTTTATGTGCAAAGATATTTAGTTGTCGATAAAAAAAAGTCAACATATTTAGCTGATTACTTATTTCATTTTACTTTAGTTTTGTTTACCAAATTCAAAATGGCGAACCCTTTTAGCTGTACATATTTAGCTGTACCTCCATCCGGAGGTTAGGTCTGTGTCTTTAATAAACCCGTGTTTAATCCTTTTAGTTTACAAAAAAAAAAATCAACATGGCCTCAAGCCTAACGACGTCAAAACATATTAGTTTTGTTTTAGTCGAGCAGTTTTAGTTGGAAGAAGAAAGTCATCGTTGCGTGAAGATGGTAACATTGGTTTTCCTGCAGAACAAAACTAAAATAAATTCAAAAATACACATAATAAAATAATTAAATGCTGAGACATAAAGCTAACTCATTTGCTAATAACAATAATATGAACTTATCTCGAATACACCACTTACCAATGTATACCGGCAAATCTATGTAGATCATCTGTAAAGTTCGCTTTATCTTTTGCAAAATCATTTTGTCCACAATTTTTATCGTTTTCCTAACTTCAAAAACTTTATAGCTAGCCACTATTAGATTGAAGGATAGTCTTTATTAAGAAAAGAAAAGAGAAAAAAATAGGAGGACGAAAACATCTTTGTTATTTCGTGAAAGAAGTAAACAGCTTGAAGTTTTTTTTTTGTAAAAGTTATTCATTTAAAGTTGATGTAATGGAGAAGGTGGTGGAGATCATGGCTGTACGTAACGGTTGAGACTGATACAAATAAATTTTGCTTCTTCATCTTTTAAAGTGCGGGAAGAAATAAACTGTTTTTTGTTTTTTAACGTAAACTGTTTTGTTTTATTTGTTATTTTTTTTTCAGTAACTGCTTTTTTTATTATTTTTTTAACCAGACGGTGAAACATGGTTGGTCAAGAGAGTTGCGCTTTAGTATATAAGAGATTTTATGTTAAAACGACAGTTTTAGAACACTAAGCTATTAGATAAAGTTATTCATGCCACAAGAGTGAATCGGTCTTTGATGTTTAAATTCAAGACTTGCTTCTTATCATTTTCTGAACGATTATTTTATTCATAATCTTTGATTCCATGTCATTCTCTTTCCACCTAACGCTCCGGCTAATCGTTTACATCTAATATTTGTTATTTTCTATGAATTGTTACTTACACAAAACCACATTTTTATATTAACTTACTTCCATCATCAAAGAAACATTGATCATATGGAATTGAATCATTTTGTGATATTTTTAGTACCATTATTAAAGATCTAATTTACGTTATCATCTATGCACAGTTTATTTTACAGAGATATCAATCTGTAAATCAAATAAAACATTATTCTCAACTGAAAACTCCACTACAATATATACAAGTTGAAAAAGATTATTCTCAACACAAAAAGATTAGTGCTTAATTGTTTACTGCACACGTGATGGATAGGGTAAGCTTAATTGCTTATTGGACAAATTCTGCATGGAAGCCGCATGCAAGAATCGCGCCAATCTATTCTAATAACAACAGCATATCTCTTCAAATAAAAATAATTATGATTTCGTATGGAATTAATATGGTTAGCCGTATAAATACAAAGCATAGATGGATACTTTAGGAAAATAAAATAAAAGCAACCCAACACAGATATGCTTGTTGAAGAATTAAAACATAAATGAATCGATTATGAGTTTAGAGCCCAACAACCTCTCGCTCTCTCAATAAACGGTCGGTATTATTAACATCACAATACTAAAAGGGAGATATACTCCACTCTAAAATTGTCCACGTCGGATAAATAAATTAGCCAATGAGGGAGAAGTTATTTAACACGTCATTATCACTACGCTGGGCTTCTTCCCATGGCCCAAAACGAGTCCACTTGAGTAACCTAACGTCCGGCAATTTCTATCGATTTCTCCGTACTTCGTCTTCTCCGCTTCGACTTCTTGCAACTTCAATTACCGCGATCCCACTTCTTATCAATCAATAGGTTTTACTGTTTCAATCACTCATTCAATTCTTATCTCTCTTCCAAGATGGTGTATCTCTATCTATAAAAAGGTGAGGATTCATCCCTTCAGAATCATCCTTTTGAACGCCTCTCTGTTTCTGCCATTGTAGTAGGTGGATCTTCAGCCATTCCGTTTAGTTTGATCTGTACGATCGAGCTAGCATCAACAATCGGAGCCATAACTACCCTCGATTGTATCACCGGAACCGTTCTCATCCCCTCCTTGGATCCACAAGTGTCCTCCGTCTTCCGTTGGGTCTGGCAATTGCTCCGGGAATGAAGCAAACGAATGAGACGGCGAAAAAAATAAGCTGAGGAAAAACTCAGGCTTTTGGAGAAGGATAGAGGACAAACCGCGATTGAAAGGATTTCGGATACGGGAATTAAGATCTGCACGATAACGGCGAAGACTGTGGGATGTGAAAGCCGTAGGGGGTTTGTTGGATAGAGAGTGTGTGAGGCCTGATGTGATATTAGCTGAGGGAGAAGAAGACAGTGATGATGAGGATGATGATACTGTGTTATTGCAATGGGATAAAAACGAGGACGTTTGATATCAGCTGAAGTTATCAGCATTTTCTATAAAGTATGAAAATGATTTTTTATTTTGTGATCACATGAAATCCCAACTAAAATAATTTTCACTAATAAGACTAACTCTATTGCTTCTTAAAAATCTAGCGATTTTGCTGTTGAAGCAGAATGCCAAAAGCTGGAGCTGGATCTCTCAAGCTTAGGAGCTGTGAATACTGTCTTTGCAGCTTTGTTTAGGTTGGTTTTATATTTTATATGTGGACTTCTGTTTATTCTCTGTAGCCGTTCTTTATATAAATGAGTATGTCTTGTGAATTAGCAAACTTGGTGTGCCGATGAAAACATTTGTATCTGCAACTATTTTGGAGGAGGCTCTTAATGGCAGAGTTTATGTTGATCCTCTTCTACTTGGACAAGCTGTAACTAAAAAGGTGAAGCTTTTGTAACAGACCTGATGCCTGGCTATGATCACACTTGTGTGTCTTTGACTCCATATAAGTCTTATGTTCTTACAGGTTGAAAAGCAATGTGCACACTTTTATGCTGTCACAATAACAGAAGTGGAAATAATTTCAGGGTTGGTCTGCAGAGTAGAATCATGTAGCAAAAGTAAATTCAAGGTCAGCTCGCCAGAGTCTCTTCCCATCGCCTAAGTATTAACAACTAACGTATGTGCGCATCTGCTTGTGCAGTTACTGTACTTTGATCAAAAAGCTAATGGCGGATTGAGCTTAGCCCTGCAGGTATTGTTTTCTTTCATATAAAAATGGAAAACCAATGTGGTATTACATGTAACAATAAATTCTGAATCACTGGTGGATAAAAATTATTGTTATTTTAACACAAAATTTTGACACAAACTATAAAAATTAACTTACTTTTATTAACAATTAAACCAAATATTTTAAACAATTACATCATATATATTTCATAAATATGTTTTTAATCATGAGTACATTTTGAACCAAAACTATTTGTCAATTTTAAAATCATAAATTAAAATTTCAAGGAATTTTCTAACGATAGAAAAAATAACAATGGTAAAGTAGAAGCTAACTTGAATCCCTAAACGGAGCTAAGGAGGCTGAAACAGATGTTTGAGACATGAAAGAAGAATCATGGAAGGAGACAAAGGGAAACAAAAACGATATTGATTATTGAGCAAAGTGAAGAAACTTTTGGAGAGGGTGTAGCGTAAGTGGTATGGGAGGTTAAGGAGCACCAGAAACTTGAGACGCACGTCTCTTTTTAACACGTTTGGTGTTAATAAGGTTTTGGTTCTTGTTTACAAATGAGTCATATTTCTCATGTCCATCCAAATCTACTGGCAAATTTTGTTAATATTTTATATTAAACATGTATTTTAATATCGATTTGTCAAAGGTTCAAAAGTCATGTGGACAGACCAGTGTTGCGTACTGCTCTTTTTTCATTATTTAGAAAAAAGGTAATGGATCCTGAAATCAGAAAGCATAACTTTAAGACTTTTCAAACATCATATTTAGAAATTCAATTTCATATTGTTTTTTAGAAAAAAACTTTAGAATATAAGCTTACATAAATTTATAGAATTAAACATTTATAACACTGCATGCAATGTTCTTAACATAAATTCTTTGACATACAAATAAAATAATAGACAAACAAAATAAATGAATATATAAATATAGATTTGTAATAAATAAATATCAACACATCTTTTTTGAATTGTTATGATTTGTCAGTTACCAAAATTGCAAAACCTTCCAAATTCTATTTAAAATAACTATTTTCAAAATTTGCTCAAATAAAATGATCTGTGTTCGTATATTATATTTTTTACCTTTAACATATAGTCTCTTTGTTTAATATTAGATGATGTTTTACATCGGTGAACATATATTAAAAATCTACTATTTTAGAAAGTAATATTAAAATATAATTTAGATATAGTTTCACCACTTGAAAATATAAATATTAAAATTATAATTAGTTACACCATTTTTAGTAATGTAAAGTTATTTAGATACATGAAAACATCGTCTGATGTTAAATAACAAAAATATATATAAAACATCATGATTAGTAAATCACCCGAAACGAAGGGAACAGTAAAGTTGTGTCAAAATAATTTTTAACTCAACTGAAAATGATTTATAGCCATTGTGTTAGAAGTCTCCATTATGAGTGGCTGATGAGATATATTCCAAACCTTACGGTATTCAAGAAAAAAGGAAAATGAAGCAGTCGTAAGTACTTACAAAAGTCAACCCAAAACAATCACACCTTTTTAATTTATAAAATAGTTAAGTTGTAAATATTATTTGTTCGTAACAAAACATATATAAATGATGTGATTGGTTAATCAATAGAGTAAAACGGTGGAAAAGAAAAGTGAAAATAGGATGAAACAAAACAATACAGTTGGCATTAACTTTTCCACTTCATCCAAGGTGAGATAAATTTTACTCTACTTTATTCTTATTTTTAGAGTAAACAGAAAGAATGAGAGTAAACCAGCTGAAGCTGAAAAGATTTTTCACCTTTTTCACTTTTTTCACTTTACTCTAATTATACCATACAATCAGACTCAAAATCTCATAATAATAAGTTTAAAATTTACAGAAAATTATTCATACATAAACAACTAATTTGGTTAGTTGTACAAAAAACCTTCTAAATGCCTAATAATGATTAAACCTACCTGTGTTTAAAAAAAAAAAAGATAAAATCTACCTTCATCTTTAATATTTCAACATTAATCTAAGATAGCTAATAGCACTACTAATTTTTGTGAACATTATTTATAACAAAACTAAATTGAGGTTTCTGTTTATGCGTCTATGGAAAAACTTAAAACTGAAAAATACAAAGGGATTTATAAAGAATGAATTGTTAGGAAATTTTTACATGCATTATAATTTTAAATATATATTCTAAATATATTTTTTCATTTTATTATACACCTATTTCATTTTAAATCATTAAGAGTATAACTATCTTACACTGTCAAGTAGTTAAATTTTAGTTAGAATTAGCATGAACGAAACACTCTAATAACATGATCTTGCTGGATTCTCAACCCAATTTTAATTTTTATGTTAAAAACAAACAACAATTTCCCTTTAGAAAAAAAACAATTTCATCTAAAACAGTTTTTTTTTTTTGCATTTCCACTATCATATAGCTATTTATATGGGACAAAGAAGTGAAAGTTTTAGATAATTATAAAGCATACAAATTTAAATACAAAAATATTAAATTATCATGTATGATATTTTAAATTATTGAAAAATAGATATATTATTTGCTTTAATACCAACAACATGATTATACTTCAACAGTTCCAATTACATTATAGAGAAATTGCTTATAAAACCACAAATTAGATATAACTTTCCAAAAATGCATTTAATCAAAACTATCCTAACATTTGAGTTTAAGATTTAATGACAAATATTTGGGGTTTATTATTTAAAGGATGGAATTGGGTAAACGTCCATAAATAATTCTTACATATTTAAATATGATTATGAGGGTTAGTTTAGGTTTCTATTACAAATTTAAGGTATTTATGGAAAATTATTCTTTAAAGATATTTTTAAATAGTATCAATTCTATGGTAAAATTAGAATTTCCCCTTAACATTATTATAAGAACCAGGAAAAATATGCAAAACTAAACTAATGTACGAAACACAGAGCTCACCATGTTAAAGAAATCGCAATTAAAAAATACCCCAAGCTACTTTATTATTAAGTTAGAGATACTATAGTATTTCTGATCAAATATTATGTAAAACTACTTTCAAATATAATATAAATTAAAATGGTGAAAATTATTGTATCTAATCCGCGCGTAAAAGATCTAGTTTACTTAAAATAACAACAATTATGATTTTGTATCTCTTCAAATAATTTTTTAGATGATTTTGTATGATTAATATATATGGTTAGCCGTATGAATTCAAAGCATATAAAAAGTTAGATGGATTTCTAGGAAAACAAAACAAAAGAAAACTCATTTGGCCAAAAGAACCCCAAACAGACGAAATGCTTTGAGAATTAAAAGAGAAATGAATTTTGGAATGTCACGATTATGAGTTTTTTTTTTTTTGCTAAACTGTGAATATTATAGATATGAAAGGTCAGGTTACAAAATCCTAAACGTGAAACCTTGGCAAAAAAGAATAAAAAACAAGGCAATCACATGAAAGTAGATTAAGATAGCAAGCTATCTAATCCAAAGTTGCATAAGAGGAGAGAATTTTTTCCTATGTATTCTCGCACCGATGGTGTTGCGGATATCCCTGTCAATGCTGTTGAAAGTTGTCTGCGCTGGGGCGAAGCCTGATAGATGAACCGCTGCATTCCGCTGCCTCCAGACGTTGTAAATCAGAGATTGTGTCGCGAGCTTCTTCAATGTGGAAGGTGCTGAGGTAGTGGAGACTCGTATCCAGGATAGAAGTTCTTCCCAAGAGAGGAAAGTTGCACGGTTAGGATCCAGCCGTGCAAAGACTAGCTTCCAAAGAACGTTGCTGTAGCTGCATCCAAGGAACAGGTGGTCTCGAGATTCGTCGTGGGTACTGCAGAGGCAGCAAGTCGTTGATATGTTTAGTCCCCAGGAAGCAAGCCTTACCTTTGTCCGGAGCCTGTTTAGATTGGCTAACCACATGTTGAAAGCTTGCCTCGGAATCGCACCTTTGAACCACACTGAATGAGCCCAACCCTTCCGACGAGCTCGTGGTCTTACTGCCTCCCATGTCTTTGATGAAGAGAAACCTTTGCAGTCCTTCGAGTCAATAACCCAGTGGAAGGTGTCTGAAGTTGACTCCTCAAGCGGCAGGTTGATTGTTGTAAGGTGGATATGCAGCGCAAGAGCGTTGTCAGATCTCGATTGTGCAAGTCTCCAACCCGTTTCATTTGTGGCATCTTTTACAGAAGCTGAGACGGGAATTCTGGTATCTCTAGGACCGGAGTCACCAAGGAACTTGATGAGTTGACCAAAAGGAGTTCAAGTGTCGAACCAGAAATTTGCAGAGGTCCCATTTATCACTTTGCATTTGATGAACTGCTGCGCCAAAGGTCTAAGTGATAGGATCGAATTCCAAGATGCTGAATCAGTGTTCTTGCTCTCAAGGGCCCAGAAACTTGAATTACGTAGGTGATGATGGTTCTGCCATTGGACCCAAAGAGAGTTGGTGCCAGAGAACAGAAGCCATATAAATCGCAAGCAAAGCACCTTGTTCCAGTCACTGAAACTCCGCAGGCCTAAGCCACCTTCCAGTTTCGGTAAGCACAAAGCTTTCCAGGCCACTTTTGCTGTTGATCTTGTGTCAATATCTCCACCCCAAAGGAATTTTGAGCACATAGATTCAATCTGTTTGACACAGCCCTTAGGTAAAATGAAAGTGGACATCCAAAAGTTCACAGCTCCATTTATAACCGAAGACAGCAGTTGCAACCTACCAGCATAACCAAGCATTTTAACATCCCACGCCCTGAACGTACCAGCAAGCTTATGCAACAGGGAGTCATATTCCGATACCCTAAGCGTTCTATGCATCAGGGGTAAGCCAAGATAGCGTATAGGGAGCTTACCAATAAGGAAGTCATAGCTTGTTACCTCCACCGCCTCTAGCTCATTTAGTCCAGCCACAAATAGCTCAGATTTGTCTTTGTTAACATGGAGACCCGACCAACCCGCAAAGTCGTCAAGAGTTTCAGTGATAGCATGAAGAGAGGCCGATCCACCATAAAAAAATATCATCACGTCATCCGCGAACATTAAGTGTGAGATATTTATGACTCTATCAGATGAGATTTCATCCTCTCTACACTCAGAGCCATTCAGATCCCAGAAATCTTCATCACTTGGATCGCTGAATGCATCACAACTCCTACCTTTTCTGTCTCGGTCAATTGAGTTTATGGAGGGTATTTTAAGAGCACTAAGGGACTGCGCCAGGGTGATCCTCTATCCCCTTATCTCTTTGTACTAGCAATGGAAGATTATGAGTTAAGCTCCCAACTGCCTCTCGTTCTCGCAATGATTATTACATGATGGATATAGACGCCTTTTGTACATTCTTTGGAACCTATTTACCTCGGTGATCAATAAAGTCTGCTTATAAATATCCTCTTCTCCAATATTTTCTCATAATCTCTAAATTTCTCTCTTCAAAATTAAAATGTCATCCTCAGGAGGTTCTACATGGAAGGATAACATGATCACCCGCTACTATGATGCACTGCGTCAAGTTCAGTTCGATCAAGGCAAGATCAAAAGGATTGCAGAAATCATGAACATACCGAAGAGCGAGGTCCAGCGTGAATCAAATAAACTCAACAAGGTAGCAAAGAAGAACAAAAAGAAAGGGTAAGTGGGGTTGTATTTGTGGTTTAATTATATTGAATACCGAGTGTGATATTATACTTTGATCATCTTTGTAAATAGCTGCTTATAATGTGACTACAGAGTGTGATCATCTTTGTATATATCTGCTTATAATGACTCTGGTTGGTTGGTTGTGACACAATATGGAACAAATGAATTATAATTTATATCTTTTTCTTCTTCTATTGTTTTCAGTTAACTCGTATAGTAAAAATATTCCGAAATTCATGTGATCTTATATATATGACAAATAACGTCCATACTAGGTGGTTGCCCGCGAATTCGCGGATATAAATATCATATAAAAATATATATATTATGTATACAATGTCATAGTTTTGAATAATAATTAGAATCATTAAAAGTGTAATTTTTAACTTCAGATAGTTTGAAAATCAGTCGTAAAGTTTCCATAAATTTGATGTAAAAATAACTGAGAAATAGTAATAACAAATGCTTGTAGAATTATATATGTAACTATCACATTAACTTCTCCAACACATATTATGCATCTTCTTTGGACTCTTCTTGTTTTTCTCGTCATCATTTAGTTCCTTTTTATTAAATTTTTGCTAATGTTTCCTAATATTTTACATATTTTTTACTAAATATTTACTTCGCTCTCAAAATAAGAATACAAAACATACAATCAATGAACCAAAAATTCATCTTAAAATTACTTTTAATCATAACATTACCTTATTCAGTATATTATTTGACTTAACTGCAAAAAAAAATTAAAATCAAAGTTATCACATGTTTCGTTAAATATAATAGGGGTTTTTGCCAAAACTAACCCACAACTTGATTTTAACCCCAAACTTATACCCAAACTTGAATCAAATGCAAAACTAACCTAAAAACCTAGTGAAATTACAGCTCAGCCCCTTGTGACCAAACAAAAAAACAGAAGCCATTTTTACGAATATAGCCCTAGTAAATCGTCTGAGTCGTCTGAGATGTTGGAAGTCGTCTGGACGACTGAAGTGTAAGTCGTCTGGTACCGGTT
>NC_027755.1:20596445-20608288 GCF_000695525.1 Brassica oleracea var. oleracea
AATATAATATGTCCAATCTTCAAAACCTAATTATTTATAAAGCAAATATAGACATTATAAGAGATTAATAATTATTATAGATACTACAATATTTTTAAAGGAATATGAAATCACTATATCAGTTTTTATAAATTGTTTTCTATTCATTATTTTATGTAGTATATAAATATAAAAATAATTGATCAAATATTATTACACTTTCTATAATTTTTGAGGTTCTACATGGAACGATAACATGATCACCCGCTACTATGATGCACTGCGTCAAGTTCAGTTCGATCAAGGCAAGATCAAAAGGATTGCAGAAATCATGAACATACCGGAGAGCGAGGTCCAGCGCGAATCAAATAAACTCAACAAGGTAGCAAGAAGAACAAAAAGAAAGGGTAAGTGGGGTTGTATTTGTGGTTTAATTATATTGACTACCGAGTGTGATATTATACTTTGATCATCTTTGTAAATAGCTGCTTATAATGTGACTACCGAGTGTGATCATCTTTGTAAATAGCTGCTTATAATGACTCTGGTTGGTTGGTTGTGACACAATAAGGAACATATGAATTATAATTTATATCTATTTCTTATTCTATTGTTTTCAGTTAACTCGTATAGTAAAAATATTCCGAAATTCATGTGATCTTATATATATGCCAAATAAGGTCCATATAAGCAAAAACGTGTTAAAATCTTATATGCTAAGAGATTATGTTAGATTTATGTAATCCTGTGAGAATAATATTAAATTATTAATGAGAAGAATCGGTCCACGCCAATATATATTAAAAAAAAAATATAATCCGAGGCGATGTAACAAAGATTATCTAAAGATTGTGACTGATTTAGGGAAAATTTGTACCATGGATGAGATTATGATGCAACACCAACAATCTGAACTGAGAAATGGCTATGCCGCTAGACATTACAGCTAGGTTCCAAGCACCCATATCTGTTTATTGAAGCATTCCGGCACCGTTTGGTCCATCTCCAATAGCTAAAGCTGTCTTCCTTTTTTTTTTTGTCAACCTTTCAATTTCATTAAGTAAATTTGAGTTTACAGTGGCTGAGTAACAAGGCCAGGAGATTACATATTATTGATTATTTGTCCTGGCATTTTTAGCTAAGCTATCAACTACATTAATAAATATTCGAGGAACATTGTTGAAGGCGTAATGGTTTTTCATAGCAACCACTTTGATGTCATGGATCGTGGAGCTAGCTTCTGATATGTAATCTTCTATATGCTGCTTATCTTCCATAGAACACTCCAGCTGCTGTACAAGCTTCAAACAGTCCCCAACGAAAGTCACATTTTTGTAACAGAGTCGATGTAGTTGACAGACAGCTTTCCACATTGCCACTGCTTCTGCTACTAGAGGGGTGCCAGTAGCATCCATTGTAGAACTCCCTTGTAATCTAAGAGTGCCTTCTTTGCTATATAAGGACCACCCAATACCAATCTTCTCAGATGGTGATTTCCAAGAGGCGTCTACAATGCAATAGAGCTGCACTTCATGTGGCAGAGCATCCTGGATAGTCTCTGGCGCTGGTCTGGAGACCCTTTGCAACACCATTTCATTTTGCGCTTTGGCCTCCGTCCATATTCTAATATCCGTAACTGCCGCATGAATAACTCGGATGATATGATCTCTTTTGTTTTCAAATACTAGTTTATTCCGCATCTTCCATATTCTCCAACCAAAAATCAAAGCAAACATGCATTTTTGATCTTCTCTAGGACCGTTGAGAATATAGAATAAGAGGTCAATGACAGTACTACGACGACAGAAGTGATTCCCAAGATCATTAAGTGCCATAGACCATATTTCCCAAGCAACTCTACACTGCAGTATCATATGATCTACAGTTTCTATCTCTTCTCCGCACAACTGACAAATGTTATTAATCTTGCATCCCCTTATTCTTAAATTTTCCACCACAGGGAGGCCATTATGGAGAATTTTCCACCAGAAAATCATGATTTTTGGTGGTAAATTAATTCTCCATAACTTGGTCAACATACTGTTGCGGAGTTGGGAGTGAGGAGTATTCGTCACCTGATATTGTTGCTCAGCCATATCAAGAGATCTCTGTACATGGTAGCCTGTTTTAACTGTGTAAATTCCCCTAGAGCCAAACTTCCATCGAATTTTATCCTGACCACCCATCGTACTTGGTCTTATGCTTAGGATTCTTAACACGTCTTCAGGGTTAACCAGATCTTGCAATTTTGCAAGGTCCCAAGCATTGGTACCTGAAATGAAAAGATCTTTAACCACTAGATCAGGATATAAGATAGCTCCTGAGCCCCTAGGAGTTAGGTTAGTTTCACCAGGAAGCCAAATATCCTTCCAAACTCTTATGGATTCACCATTTCCTACAATCCAACTTATACCACTTCTAATTAACGGTTGAGTTTGGATGATGCTTCTCCAAGCATAGCTTGAAGTCTGATAACTTATGGCTTCGAGGAAACTAGATTTTCTAAAATATTTTGCCTTGAAAACCCGGGCCATAAGGGAAGAAGGATTGTTGATCAAACGCCAGGCTTCCTTAGCAAGCAGTGCTTTATTAAACGCAAGCATATCTCTCAACCCTAATCCTCCTTCTTGTTTAGATAACGTTAGCTTATCCCAAGCAATCCAGGGTATTGCTTTTCTATCCAGATTGGCTAACCACCAGAATTTCCTCAGTGATATCCTGCAACATACTTTTAGGAAGAAGAAAGCACGACATAATATATGCAGGCAGCGCTGTGATAACAACCTTAAGAAGGACATCTTTACCAGCAGGAGATAAAAATTTTGAGTACCAGCTTTCCAGTTTATTATTGATTCGCTGGGTTATATACTGAAAAACCTCTCTTCGGTTCTTGCCTATGTACTCTGGTAAGCCTAAATATTTACCAAATCCTCCTATCTTAACTATACCAAGTTCTTTTATAATCTGATCTTGAAGATGTTTAGATGTACCTTTGCTGAATGAAATTGCGGACTTGGAATAGTTAACTTCTTGGCCTGAGGCTTTTTGATATGTGTTTAAGATGCATCTCAGGTTAGCAGCTTCTTCTTCTGTTGCTTTGGAGAACAAAAGTGAGTCGTCTGCGAAAAGCAAGTGTGAGATAGGAGGACCATATCTTGAGGATCTGAATCCATGAATCTTCTGCTGTTGAATATTTTGCTTGATCAGTCATGAAAGCCCTTCTGTACATAAGATATATAAGTAAGGTGAAATGGGATCACCTTGTCGAAGCCCTCTTTGCGGTGTGATTATTCTTGATCGCTCTCCATTGATTAACACCGTATAAGAAACCGTTGTGATGCACTTCATGATCCAGTCTCTCCACTTCTGACAGAATCCCATTTTATCCATCACTGCATTGACAAAGCTCCATTCAACCTTATCAAATGCTTTAGCAATGTCTAGTTTAAGAGCCATGAATTTATGCTTTAAGTTTTTTGTATTGCGGGAATGCATTAACTCATGGGCTATGAGGACATTGTCTGTTATAAGTCTCCTAGGGATGAAGGCAGACTGGTTCTCAGTGATAATTTTATCCAACAACGGTTTTAGGCGCTCAGCTAAGATTTTTGAGATAACTTTGTAAGCGACATTAGCTAAGCTTATAGGTCTGTAGTCTTTTATGGTGGAAGGGTTTTCTATTTTAGGGATCAGGCAGATGTGGGTTTGATTAACTTTGGGATCTAGGTAATTATGCTCAAAGAAAATATTGACAAAAGCGATGACACCTGGTTTGATGGTTTCCCAATGCTGGCGGTAAAAAGCTGCAGACATACCATCAGGGCCAGGCGACTTGTCGGGATTCATTGCGAAAATAGCCTCCTTGATTTCCTTCTCCATGATTGGCTGAGTGAGCTTGGCATTCATCTCATCTGTTACGGAGCAAGGAATTCCTTCCATTAGATGAGTATTAAGTATGCTTCCAGTAGTGGTATATAAAGACTTGAAATAACTCTCAATATGCTTAAAAATATCTTTAGCTTCTGTGATGATCTTCCCTTTCTCATCCTGGATATAACTAATACGGTTGTAGTTACGCCTCTGCTTCGCTTTAGCATGGAAGAATTTAGTATTCCTATCACCAGCCTGCAACCAGAGAACTCGACTCTTCATTCTCCAAAATTCTTCCTCTAATCTGTATTGCAGTTGAAGCTGAGCTTTGAGGCTGCTAAGATGAGCATAGTCGATACACGGTGAATCATAAATCTTTTGAATCTCAGATTTTAGCTTAGAGATGATCTTCCCTGAGTTTGTATTGTTTTTGCTACGCCAATGAGAGAGGGCATTGCGGCATTTTTTAATAATTGAACAGATATCACCTTCAGTCAGGTTTGAACAGTCTTGGCTCCATATCTGTTCGATGACTTGTTTAACTTCAGGGAATAGTCGCCATCTTGTATCATATCTGAAAGTTCTTGGTTTTTTCCAGCTAGAGCTCATCGTGTCCAGGAGCAAAGGTCTATGATCAGAGCCTATCCAGGGAAGAAGGCTAACAGTAGCTGCTGGAAACATATCAAGCCAATCACAGTTCGCTAATGCTCTATCAATTCTAGTCATTATAGAATACCTAGATCTTTTACCCACCCAAGTAAACTTCCCACCAATAGTTTTAACGTCATGAATCCCCAAGACCGAAGTCATTTGATTGGAAAGATTAAACGAAGCAACAGACCTAGTAACCCCTCCTTGTTTTTCCTTTCTTCCCTTGATATCATTGAAATCTCCAATTAATATTCTTGGCTTGTTATGAAGAAACCATGCAGATTCAGATCGCATCATGTCATACCATTGTTCCCTGCGTAATTTACCAACCGGATTGCCATAAATATAAGACAACCAAAAGGTATTATTATCTCCTTCAACTGTCATATGAGTGCAGTACAACTTAGGGTTATCCAAAAAACTGATTTTAACCCTATCATCCCAAAAAAAAGCTGCTCCCCCACTACTACCCGAAGCTGAAACAACAAAAGAGTTCTTGTACCCAAGATCCTTAGCTAAGCTATTTACAACACTATCAACATTCTTTGTTTCCACGAGAAGCATAGCTTCCGGCTTAAAGGACTTTTTGATGTCCTTGTCAAGGAGCTTCTCAAACCTTGACAATTCCAATGTAAAATCCTCATGGCTGCTGTGACGGTTTGAGGAGAACCGTCAAACCATGGTCTGATTGTTCTGTCTCAAGTCTTTTTGATGAAGTTGATGCTTCACCTTCAGTATCTTCCATAGTCTTCCTTTTAACTCCATGATCTTGCTGAGAAGCAGTTGGATCAGCTAGTA
Source organism: Brassica oleracea var. oleracea (assembly GCF_000695525.1). Classification (NCBI taxonomy): domain Eukaryota; kingdom Viridiplantae; phylum Streptophyta; class Magnoliopsida; order Brassicales; family Brassicaceae; genus Brassica; species Brassica oleracea. The sequence continues at coordinate 20,601,744 of NC_027755.1, forward strand.
GAGTTGGCTGATTTGGATTAATTCCCGATCCTTGCTGATAGCTTCTTTGAGCCTCCATAGCATTTATCTGAGTGTGTTCAGCTTGTCCCTGAAGCGCTGTACCCGAAGACTCCCCAACCTCCCTTGTAGTGATATATTCCTGTAGGGCAGCAGAGCGTTGTTGAACCGAAGCATATGGATTCGTACTAATATCCATCAGCTCATACTGTCTATGCTGCATCTGGGAAGCTTCATTACACATCTCATACTCATGTCTAAGACTTCCACAGAGAGTGCAGAATTTTTGAAGTCCCATGTATCTGAAGTCAAGCTCAACTGGAGGCTGACCCTTTATTATCTCCACCATCCTTGTAAGTGTGATAACGTCATCAACATCAAACAATATTTTTAACCAAACTTTTGCCTCTCTGTTATTTGTTGGTTCGACGATGGAAATTTCATCGACGTATCCCAGCTTCGATCCAATGTTTCTGACGATTCCTGGTCTTGGGTATATGTTAGGAAGTTTGTCGATCCTAACCTTAAAAGGAACTTGCTTCAGAAACATCGGGCTGTCCTTGTTAATCCACCGGTCCAGGGCTACGATCCATCCCCGATACGTGTACGGTTGTTTCTCCAAAACCATAAAGACGATGTTCCGTATCGAAATAGAAGTTCACCGTACCGTCATCGTTCACTTGACCTTCTACCTTTCCTTCAAGCTGCTGCCAGGTTCTAGGTAGAGCAACCTTAATTCCAGCCGGGTTCTGATGAAAAGGGTTTAGACCCATGGCCACCAAGCATAAGCGATGATCCTTCTTGAATCCCCTTGCTGATCTTCTGATTGCATGTCGAAATTCTTGATTTTTCAATGAGAAATCAAGAGTTGGTGATTGATCTCCAAGAGAAATCTAGAATCGCCTCGCGAAAGTAGAGAGAGAAAAAGAAAAGGCTTTTAGTTGCTAAAGCTGTCTTCCTAGTTAACCTAATTAAGAAAATACAACTCTTGTATTAATTAAATCGAAACCGGTATATACTAAAACTACAACATCCAAAATAATCATCAACCAAAGCCGAACTATTAAAAGCAAATCATGTCTTCCTAGGTCGACAATTAAAAGTAAAAGATCCGCCGGAAAAAAATATACTCGTCGTTTTCGTCTTTCTCTGGGTCTCCAGCTTTAAGATCGCTCCATTCCTCTTACCGGAATATTCCATTACCGTCGTGGAAAAACATACCTTTATTAGGAAAGAAAATGACCACGCAATATCACTATTTTTGCCCATGCTTTTTTTTTTTTTTTTGTCACAAAAATGTATATATGGCTTCTTAATGAAAATGAGACAAAATAACGTCAAACGAAAGAGCCTCGAACAAGTATGTGTCAAAATGAACTAATCATGACAGGGTTAGCCCAGCCTCTTATATATCAAAACTTTCTAGCTCTAATCTTGAGTTTTATAACATGGCTAACAATATGGGCTCGAGATAATTTAAAATAAAGAACCCAAACCGAATACATGATCTGTTGAAGAATAAAAAAAGAAATGAATTGTTGTATGTCACTATTATGACTTTATTAGTTTAGGCTAAGTAAAGAAAAATCTCTTCCTTGCTCCTCAAGTCTGGTGATAAGGTCACTGTTATTTGCGATCAAGCACTTAAGCTCTCTCGCCTTCTTCAACTGCTTTATCTCTACTATGGTGGTAGCATAACCGGAATATGGATCTTCTAACATGACATCATTTGGAAGCTTCCTGAAACCATTGGCAAAGCTAATGTATCTACAATATAAACGAGTCTACAACAAATGGTCTTCACAGTGAATTCGTTCACGGGAATGAAAAGTGTTTCAAAGGCTTAAAAAGCTTTTATCCAATGACATTGCCTTCATCTGTTGGAAGTCTGTCTTCATTGCCCAACCTTGACCTAAGCAATGACGAATATACTTCAAGAGTCAAGAACTGCTCTTTTGAAGAACCCAACACTTACAGATGACATCTATATATCAAATGATATATGCATTTGAATTTTATATGTACGTGCATCTCTGCATGCTCAATTGCGGGAAAAATGCCAATTTCGACCCCAACAATTTCGGCCGTGCCAAATACGATCCAAACAATTGATCAGTGCCAAATACGACCTCAACTCAATTACAATCCAAAAAAACTACTCGAACTTCTTCAAACGTGCCTAAATCTATATTGACTCTAACAGAAGTTAGTCAACCGTTAACGAGACAAAACGTAACCGTTTTGATATACGAGGAAAAGTGCCAATTTCGACCCCAACACTCTCAGTCGTGCCAAATAGGACCCGAACAAGTGGTCAGTGCCAAATAGGACCCGGACAAAACGACCTCAACTCAATTATAAGTTAAGAAAAACTATCCAAACTTCTTAAAACATGCTTTAATCTACATTGACTCTAACAGAAGTTAGTCAACCTATAACAACATAAGACGACGTCGTTTTGATATATATATTTTTTTCAAAAATATGTTCATTCCGGGACTCAAACCCGTGCTGGGATGCCCTTTTAAAGGGGCACACTAACAACTAGACTAAAGTAATTTTTCGAAATATTATTACAAGTTGAAATTATATAAACTACTATTTTTCTTCATCTTATCCAATTTAAAACTTTGGTGATTGTTTTTATATATTTAGTTATCGTTTAATATGTCTAATATTTTTTACAAGATATCTTAGCGAAAGAAAGGTAAAAAGCCTCTTAACATTTTTGAACAAAATATCAAAAATATATAATATTTAACTTTAAGAAATAAATAAAATTCCACTTAATTTTAAAAATTAAAATAATTTATATAAGAAAAGTTTATAAATAAATTCAAAGTTTTAAGTATATTTAAGATCGTATAATTATAAGTATTTTATTATTTGTCTTCTAGTAAAATATAAGTTTATTAAAAATCTGATAAATAAAAAACATATTAATGTATTTATATAAATCAGAAAAAATTATCACCGAAATTTTAAATTGGATAAGATGAAAAAGAATAGTAATTTATATAATTTCGAATTTGTAATAATATTTCAAAAATTTACTTTTATCTAGTTGTTAGTGAGCCCCTTTAAAAGGGTATCTCAACACGGTTTGAGTCCCAGAATGAACATATATATATATATATATATATATATCAAAACGGCGTCAGGTTGACTAATTTCTATTAGAGTCAATGTAGATTTATGCACGTTTTAAGAAGTTCATGTAGTTTTTCTTAAATTATAATTACGTTGAGGTCGGTTTTGGCACTGACCATTTGTTTGGGTCCTATTTGGCACGACTGAGAGTGTTGGGGTCGAAATTGGCACTTTTCCTCGTATATCAAAACGACGTCGTTTTATCTTGTTAACGGTTGACTAACTTATGTTAGAGTCAATATAGATTTAGGCATGATTTAAGAAGTTTGAGTAGTTTTTTCGAATTATAATTGAGTTAAGATCGTATTTGGCACTGATCAATTGTTTGGGTCGTATTTGGCACGACCAAAATTGTTGGGGTCGAAATTGACACTTTTTCCGCTCAATTGCACAACATTTTGTATCATGTGATATATGTATTGGAAATCTATATGTGCTATAGATGTGAACAAATGAAACCTTTATTTTATATGACAAAAGATGAACATGTTACCAAATATGTCTCTAAACTCTCCTCTTTTACTCTATTTAACCATTTGAATTGTAATGAAAAAACCTACTTTGATTCCCAGCTACCTCTTGCTCTCACTCAATGAATAATACACCAGAACCAACCCAACTATTTTAAAAGGACAAAAGACATTATTATCCGTTCCTTTTCTATGTTCTTGTTCTCTTTGGAACAATGTTGTGGCAAACGTAATTAGTACTTTCTTCTCTTACCATCTCTACTTGTCAGGTGTACGGGATATGAATCTTTGCCTGAACGTACGGAAAATGAAGAACCATTAAAACTTAAAAACCAGAGAACCATGACTACAAACCTATGCCATGTGTCTTTCTTTTCCAAACAACAAAAATATCAGTAACTGTCTTCCTCTATGAACACTTTCACTTTTAAAAAGGTATGAATCTTTAATTAGGTCAAATAGAATATATATGTATGGTGAATTTTATTCATACAACAAAAACATTATTATGCAAGCTCTTTTTCTTTCATGCTCTCAACACATCAAATGTTGTTGTAATTAAATAAGTATAAGCTTTTAATTAGATATGAGAGATCAAACTTTGAAAATAAGTAACTTTTCTCCGAGCCATAAAATTCCGGTAAAAGAAATCTAGAGACTTTGTTAGGGGGTCATATTGTACCAGACCGCGGGAATAGCAATGTGAGAGCATGATTTTCTTGTTCTTGCATACCGCCACGGGTGTGGATGGCTCAACCAAATCCTTCTGGCTCCATTTAAACTGATCGCGGATCTCAGTTCGATGAGAAGGGCAAGAAAGGAGATCTATATTGAAAAAATCTTCTCCCAAGTGCCTTCTGATGGTTTCAACCTCCAAATATCCTGGATCTGTTGGAATTGTGGGAGCCCATGTCCAACTCTATATTGTCCGATTAGTATGATATTGTCCACTTTGGGCCTTAGGCAAGCTCGCATGGTTTTACTTTTTGTTTCCTTCCCAAAAAGATCTCGTACTATTAGAGTTGGACAGCTCTTTATATATTAGACTCTCTTTGTCTAATTCTCCAATGTGAGACTTAGTTTGTTATATCACATTCTCCCCTTCAAACTAAGGATCACATTCAACTCGTGTCCCACAACTGACTTCCAGGATATTTTGACTTGATCTCTGCCACACACTACTCGAAGGGTATTTTTGGTCTTCTTGTAGATTTCTCGTCAACCTAGCTCTGATATCAATTGTTGGAATTGTGTGAGCCCATGTCCAACTCTATATTGTCCGATTAGTACGATATTGTCCACTTTGGGCCTTAGGCAAGCCCACATGGTTTTACTTTTGGTTTCCTTCCCAAAAGGTCTCGTACTATTAGAGTTGGACAGCTTTTTATATATTAGATTCTCCTGGTTTAATTCTCCAATGTGGGACTTAGTTTGTTATATCACAGGATCTTGGTGACGTGCTCCCTTTTCGACATACACAAATGATTATCCAGAGTGCACATGTCAATATGGCTAGGATCTGAACTAGCAATAGCTGGAATGATCTTCCGCAGCAACCTGAATGTTTCTGTTTGGATATCAAAATCCACCACTTCGATTCTGCCCTCATGTAGTTCCGTGAGCCAATACACCGATCCATTTGCATAGGCTGGCTTTTGAGTAGGAAATATACGGTAGCTTGGAGTGCAAGTCAAGTATCTCCAAGTGTTTGCCTTAAAGTCGAAAACCTCACACTTGGTAACTCCCTCGTTTGGACATGAACCCGATTCCAGGCAGAATGTTCTAAAACCAACGTTTGTGTCTGGGTGAGGAATATACTCTAGAGACCCCTTTAGGTAATCTTCTTCGCCGATGACCATGACTTTCACGTGGGATTCCTTGGCGATCTTCAAGTGTCTCTCTGCGAAAGAGAGAGACTCAACTGTCACTCTCCATTGTTTTGAGAGCGACCTGAGTCGGATTAGCACTTTTACTGGAAGTCGCAAGAAAATTTCCTCTATCACGTCGTTTGGTAATGATGATGGAGCAATCAGTGGCTTCTCGTTTCTTCTCTTCTTTTTCTTATTAATCTTCTTATTTTTCTTCTCTTTCTCTGTGATGATGATGCAATCACCACTCGGTTCTCTGTTGCCTCTATTGTTAATAATGACATTTGCTGCTAATTCTCTTTTGATATTTCATCCTAATTCATCGTATATATATAGCTCATAATCTTTCAGAACTTAATGCCCAATATCCTCGAGTCACGCCAGGGAATGTCAATATTCGTTATATGCATATATGAGTCATAATCTCTCAAAATTTATGCCCAAGATCGTCAATCTGACTAATTATCTCCAAAAAACGTAGATAAAAATTTAACGTTTTCGATGTTGTGTTAAAGCACCTTTTGTATAACAATAAAAATGCCTTAAATGTAAGTTTTGTTGAGATAAGCTTGACGATAGCTTGAGAGTCAAGCAACCTATTCCTAGTTAGTTTATGATCTTAGAGATAAGGATCATAATATATTGTTTGTGTTACAATTAGGAAATAGGAAAATATAATGTCTCTATATAAAGCAATGTCGAGTATGACATATGCTACGAATTGTGTGTGATTGAAAGCTTTAGTTTTTGAGTTATTTTTCTAAAGCAATAAAGAAAAGCGTTCTTTATATTCTGATTCCGAGTTCTATATTTGGTATCAGAGCGTTCGATACCTGGAAACACGAATCGTGAACAACTGGTATCACAAAAACCAACGACTGAAACGATGGCTGACATCAAAGACGATCCAGATACGACCACCAAGGGGACATGACCCTCTTCGATAAAATTTCCGATGCTAACCACCTCAAATTACACTGTTTGGGCCATGAAGATGAAGATTGCGTTGAAGGTCAACAAGGTCTGGGAAGCTATCGACCCCGGCAACAAACATGAAGAA
>NC_027755.1:20610886-20613019 GCF_000695525.1 Brassica oleracea var. oleracea
AAAGAGATGGGAAACAAGTTTGATATGAGTGACTTAGGTAAACTAACCTATTACCTAGGCATCGAGGTACGACAGTATGATGGAGGCATCGTTCTATCTCAGGATAGATATGCAAGAAAGATTCTTGAGGAAACAGGTATGAAAGCGTGCACCCTTACTCATATTCCCATGGAAGTAAACGTAAGACTGTTGAAGTCTCCACTTGAAAGAAGCATTGATGAAAGGGAATATCGACGCAGCATTGGATGTTTGCGCTATTTGTTGCATACAAGACCTGATCTGTCCTTTCCTGTTGGAGTGCTTAGTAGGTTTATGCAAGATCCCAAGGAGTCTCACCGCAGCCTTGAAACAGATTCTGAGGTATCTACGCGGAACAACCACCCTCGGTCTACGTTTCACTCGAGCAACAAGATTGGTCTTGACTGGTTTTAGTGATAGTTCACACAGTGTGGACGTTGATGATGCTAAATCAACAACCGGTCACGTTTTCTATCTCGGCAATAGCCCTGTGAGTTGGTGTTCTCAAAAACAAGAGATAGTTGCAATATCCTCTTGTGAAGCTGAGTTTATGGCAGCAACGGAGGCTGCAAAACAGGCGATTTGGCTTCAGGAACTTTTGAGTGAAGTTGTCGGAGAAACAAATAAGAAAGTCATCATAAGAGTTGATAAAAAATCTCCAATAGCACTCACAAAGAATCATGTGTTTCATGGGTGTAGTAAACACATTCATAGAAGATTTCACTTCATACGTGAGTGTGTGGAGAATGAACAAGTTGAAGTTGAGCATGTACCGGGAAATGAACAACGAGCCGACATACTTACAAAGTCACTTGGCCGTTTGAAGTTTAAAGAGATGAGGCGACTAATTGGAGTACTTGAAGTGTGTGAAAGTGAGTTCAAGCTTAAGGAGGAGAATGTTGAGATAAGCTTGACGATAGCTTGAGAGTCAAGCAACCTATTCCTAGTTAGTTTATGATCTTAGAGATAAGGATCATAATATATTGTTTGTGTTACAATTAGGAAATAGGAAAATATAATGTCTCTATATAAAGCAATGTCGAGTATGACATATGCTACGAATTGTGTGTGATTGAAAGCTTTAGTTTTTGAGTTATTTTTCTAAAGCAATAAAGAAAAGCGTTCTTTATATTCTGATTCCGAGTTCTATAAGTTTCTCATACATATGATAGAATTTATTGCCAAATACATGCGTGAGATACGATTCTATTTCGACAAGTAGACTTGTTTCTTTTGCCGATTGGCCGGGTGATATGTAACAGAGGCCCAAATAGAAGTTACACTGTAGAAGAAGTCCAAACAAACAAGAGATTAACGCATGAGAGCATCATTAACGCAAAATTCCAATTTGGGTCTATTAATGATTTTTAAGTATTAAATGTTTATTAAGAGACCTAGTTAAGAGACACCAACATTTTTGTGCTCCAATGGAAGTTTCTTATTTAGGGATTCTTAAGAAAAAAATTAAACATTGTTCAACCATCATTTTCCTTAGTTCAACCATCATTTTATTTATTATGTTACATATCTAGAGTACTATTATGTTGGAATTGTCACAACCGAAACAAAAATATTAAAAAAAAGATGGAACAATCATTCTTCTTATGGGGTCAGCAGGATCAGTCCTAAACTTGGGTGGCAGCATCAGAAATATGATGGAGATGCAAACCATGGAGAATGAAAATTGTATACTTAAGTAACACACACAAAGAAGAGAGAATTTAAGTCATCTTTGTTGTAATTAGAGAGTTTAGAGACTGAATATTTCTCTGTGTTATTATTAATGATCAAGGGGGTTCCTTTATATAAGGATTACAAGATGAAGATAAATGGAAAGTATCCAAAACCTAAATTCACTAGGATTAGGAAAACTACTAATACATAATAATGGAAATATTACATCTACTAGGAAAAGGAAAGAGTTTCCTTTTCTCCAAGTTTTGTGGCCGCCTCTCTCTCTCCTGAAGTCGGCTCTCTCTCTCCTCTCTCTAGGCTTCGGCCATCTCTCCATCTTCTAGGTATTGGGCCGGTCTCGGTCCGGGCCTGGTTAATGGCAATCCACTCCATGATTTATAACACTCCTCCTTGGATGCCATAACCATACAGGATTTGTAG
>NC_027755.1:20616128-20624235 GCF_000695525.1 Brassica oleracea var. oleracea
AGAAGAAGAAGAAGAAGAAGAAGAAGAAGAAGAAGAAGAAGAAGAAGAAGAAGAAGAAGAAGAAGAAGAAGAAGAAGAAGAAGAAGAAGAAGAAGAAGAAGAAGAAGAAGAAGAAGAAGAAGAAGAAGAAGAAGAAGAAGAAGAAGAAGAAGAAGAAGAAGAAGAAGAAGAAGAAGAAGAAGAAGAAGAAGAAGAAGAAGAAGAAGAAGAAGAAGAAGAAGAAGAAGAAGAAGAAGAAGAAGAAGAAGAAGAAGAAGAAGAAGAAGAAGAAGAAGAAGAAGAAGAAGAAGAAGAAGAAGAAGAAGAAGAAGAAGAAGAAGAAGAAGAAGAAGAAGAAGAAGAAGAAGAAGAAGAAGAAGAAGAAGAAGAAGAAGAAGAAGAAGAAGAAGAAGAAGAAGAAGAAGAAGAAGAAGAAGAAGAAGAAGAAGAAGAAGAAGAAGAAGAAGAAGAAGGATAATCAAGCGGCAGCAACTTGAGAGTGCTTCAAAAGCTTGGCTTCGATTTCCTCCTTGGCAGCACCAACAACCTTGTCGAGCTTCTCTTCGCCTTTCATGTAGACAAAGGTTGGCATGGCCTGAACATCGAACTCCTGAGCAACAGTCTGCAAACAAAACAAAAGAACCAAACTGTTTAAGGCAAACACAATTTGTCTGGATATTGTAGAGAGAAGTAAAGTAACTCACAGCCAATTCATCGACGTCGACCTTGAAGAAGACAACATCAAGGTGCTTCTTAGCGAGCTCGACAAAGATGGGTGCAATGAAACGGCAAGGTGGGCACCACACTGCTGTGAAGTCTATCACAATCTGCGTGTACACAAATACTTATTAGGGTTTCAATTTCTGAGATCTGGAGCTTCAATTGATTTCATAAAATTCAAAATCGATTCGGACATGAACCTCCAGGTCATATATTCAAAACCCCCAATCATGGATCCGTCAACATACCAACATCAATCGCTAGAAAATTAAATTTAGATCTGGAGTAGAAAAAAAGAATACCAGTTTGTTGGATTCTTTGGCTGCCTTCAACTTGTTGTTCCAGTCCTCGACGGTGTGGCAAGCGATCACTTCTCCTGCTGGGATCATTTCTGCTGTTGCGGCCATTGTTCTCTCTCTTTGATTTTGATACTTTTAATTGAATAATTGCTTTGTCTTGTTGGTGGGGGGAGGTCGGTTCTTATAGAAAAGGGAGGACGGTTACGGAGCGAATCTTACCACATTTTTATGCCTTTTTTCCTCTCAAATAGTATTCTTTTAAAAAAAATGGAAAACTGGACCCAAAGGATTTATCCACCACGCGGAGGAATAAGATGCGTAATTGTGGAATCCAACGGTTGAGACTGAATCAATGTTAAATCGGAATCGGCATTTGGTGACGCGTGTAGTGACGCTCGTTGACGAATTTTCTAGAATGAATATTTTCGTAAAGAAATAAATCAATAATGAGTATATATATATTCTTTTTCTTTCTTTAAAGAATGTTTTGGGTAGTTGAATACCGGATGTCTTCATATTAAGTCACAAATAAAACATGCCGACATCTTATCGGAGATTACTAAAACATAATAATCTGCCAAATTCTTACAAAACTAAAATACTCATTACTCTAGTCTACAAAAGAAAAGGCTTTGCCTTATTCCTGTTTGATTCGTTTACAAGCCGTGAGGCACGTCTCGTGACGATTACCTAAAAATATTAACCGATGAGAGAGAGGCTCATGCCTAAGTGTTTGCCATATTACTGTGTTTTGGGGACGATTGGCTTACATTTGATCTCTTAAGCTTTTTGCACATATTAGGTTTATTTTTATATCGAGAAAAGATTGGGCATGGGAGGATTCTAAAGAAACATTTGCAGATTTTCATTAGACTAAAAGGGAGATTTAGCCGTTTAGGGTACATATTTTTTTCCATCAAGAACGAATTATTTTTACAAGAGAATGATCAAAATAGCAGTAACGTGAAAAGTGTGCCACTGTTGTAAATAGAGCGTTTAGAGACTGAATATTTCTGTGTTATTATTAATGATCAATGGGTTCATTTATATAAGGATTACAAGATGAAGATAAATGGAAAGTATCCAAAACCTAAACTCACTAGGATTAGGAAAACTACTAATACATAATAATGGAAAGATTACATCTACTAGGAAAAGAAAAGGAATCCTTTTCTCCAAGCTTTGTGGCCGCCTCTCTCTCTCCTGAAGTCGGCTCTCTCTCTCCTCTCTCTAGGCTTCGGCCATCTCTCCATCTTCTAGGTATTGGGCCGGTCTCGGTCCGGACGTAGTTAATGTCAATCCACTCCATGATTTATAACAATCTTGTGAATGTTACAAGTAGATTAGCTTTACTCTGATTGACTACATTTAAATTCTTCCTCTTGCCGACCAGCCTGTGTGGTTCATAACTTAACCAATCGGTCCATGCCTGAACCAAAATATTTTCGTATCAATTAATTTCAACGAACTAATGAATGGAACACACTAACCCTGATTTTAAAAGCTTTGTTCCATGTTCTCTTTTAAAGTTAAGACTTTTGTTACCAAAATATTTGAACTATGACATACGCTCTCTGGGTTTAATTAATGCCTTCAATTAAAAATCACAGACAGCAAAAGAAGACGTTAGGAGAATCAAAATGAGATTCAAACTTAACAGCTGCTTCAGTTTTCATTCATTCGATTGTGTTAGGAGGAGGAGGAGTTGCTGAGTTCTTGCTATTATCATCCACGATTCTTTGGAACTCCTTCTCACTTGCTGGAATGAGTTTTTTTAACGAAGCTTTATACTGAAAAACAACAACATGAAAGAGGATGAGAAAGCTGTGGTTTCATCACAGTATATATCTGAAACTGAAAGATGAGATACCTGCTGCTTGGCATGCTTTTGAGGGCATTGGGGACAAAGCCACGGTACAAGCCAATAACTCCTTCACGCTCAACGATACCTACAAAATCAAACAGTTATAAGTAGACCTCAAACAACTCAGAAAAAAAAGAAAATCAGTTACAAAACCATAAAGGCTGAAACTTTTTGCAAGAAATCAAGATTAGCATGAGTTCTCTCTCTCTTAATCTAGTCTTGAACAATTATAATGCTAGTTCCTCACCTCAGTAACGAGCTCTAGTGCTCCTGGAAATCACAATCCACTCAACGGTTCTTATCACAATACATGAACCATTGCCATTAGGAGACAATGCGTTGCTAATTTTGCTACAGATCCAACTCTAATCGGTGTTTCAAACTACTCTAGTTTTCTCATCTCTTATGTGATAAACAAGAATACAAATCACAATCAACTACATGAACCATAAATCAACTACATGAATCACAATCCATAATTATAGCACTACTTCTTCTCCGCTTTTAAACCCAACCGCCTTCCTTACACTTCTCCACTATCCGATCTCGGATCTCTCTCCCTCCATTTCCCAGATCTCTCGTCAATCATATTCGCAGAGATGGATTTATAATCGATAATTTCATTGATATTTTCTTTGCAAAAAATGAATTGATCATTCTTTTTTTTTCATCTGACTTTGATTTATAAAACTGAGAAACCTACAAGGATGAAATCCAAACCGGCGGAAACACCTTAAAATCCTCGGAAACTTAGCCCACAAAAGGGAATCTAGAACCCAAACAACGGGCAACACATAACAACTACAATGATCACTAGATAAAACTACACTCCTACATCTAAACCCATAAACAATCCTAGACAAAGAGAAAGAAGAAAGTCGTCCAATCATTGAAACAGCCGGAACTCTTGCCGAAACCCACACAAGCACAAGAGAGAGTAAACGATGCAGTGACCAATACAACGAAACCAAACTCAACATACCTGAACTTCCAGTTCACGGTACCAAGCCAGAACCACAAAGCCTACCAAATTCAAGAGGAAACAAACACGTGAGATTAAACGCCCCTTCTCAACCAAACCTTCGTCGGCAGGCCTAAGACCTCAACCTCTCTGTATTGCTTCAACGAACGAAGCCACCGAGGAACAGAGAAACATAAGACCATCCGGGAAACACACTTATTAAAAGGCCGGGAGAAGGACTCCTTAACTGATATGGAGAGGTGACATGAGATCTGAAACTTCTGAAGGATGTAGGCATGTTCTGCTCACCACACAACACTACGACACCGCTACACCACCGCTTACACTGTTGAGTTTATTAAGTTCGTTAGTTCTCAATTAAATGACTTGGTCATATTTTGTTATTTGTCAAAGTTAGTTGTCGTAGAAATACGTCTTAGTGGCCTTAGTTGTTTGTGGACGTAATGTCCGTTTGTTTCGGTAGCTCTGTTTCGGTTCTGTTTCTTTGTAAGCCTTTATAAGGCACTTGGCTTTTTATTAATTCAGTTATCGTTGAAAACTCTGAGCATTCTTTGCATTTGGTATCAGAGCAAAAACAAAGTGATCTGAGAGAGAGAAAGACATGGGTGACGATAACACACTTACGAAGATTCCACACTTCGATGGTCACTATGATCATTGGAGCGAGTTGATGGAAAATCTGTTGCGAGCTAAGGGTCTATGGAACATGGTGGCCGAGGGTTACTCTGAGCCAGCAGAAGGTGTTGAAGTTACTGCTGCTCAAAGGAAGGATCTGGAGGATCTCAAGATGAAGGATCATCAGGTGAAACACTACTTGTTTCAGACAATTGATCGAACCGTGTTTGAGCAAATCCTGGATCGTCGAAACTCCAAGGTGATATGGGATTCGATGAAGAGGAAGTTTGGTGGAAATGAAAGAGTGAAGCGATCTCTTCTCAGTGTGTTGAGGAGAGATCGCTTCACTCTTTCATTTCCACCAAACTTCCTCTTCATAAACGGTGAGATCAAGATCATGCCTGATTCGAAGATCGTGGAGAAGATTCTCAGAACGTTGACAGAGAAATTCACTTACGTAGTGATCTCGATTGAAGAATCAAAGGACACGACAAGCATGTCCATTGATGAGCTACAGAGCTCTTTGGCGGTTCATGAACAAAAGCTCAAGAGAACGAGCCATGAAGAAGAAGATCAAGCCTTCAATGTCAGAGGAAGGGGCAGAGGTTCATATCGTGGAAGAGGCAGAGGACGAGGACGCTCCTTCAACAAGGCTGTGATCGAGTGCTACAGATGCCACAACCTTGGACATTACCAATATGAGTGTCCAAATCAGAAGAATGAGGCTCATTATGCGGAGATAGAGGAAGAACATGAGGTTATACTGATGGCGTATATAGAACTCAATGGTACAAAGAGGAGTGATGCGTGGTTTGTGGATTATGGATGCTCCAATCACATGTGTGGAGATCGAAGCATGTTCTCAAGCTTGGACACAGCATTCACACATAGTGTCAAGCTTGGAAACAATCACAAACTCGATGTAAGTGGAAAAGGGGCTGTGAAGATCAAGCTGCAAGGTGTATGTTATGTGCTGAGTGATGTCTATTACGTTCCTGATCTGAGGAACAACCTATTGAGCGTTGGTCAGCTGCAAGAGAAGGGTTTGGATGTGCTGTTTAAGGGAGGGACACAAAAGAAATGTTGCATCTTTCATCCTACCAAAGGCAAGATTGCTGAATCCATCATGAGTGCAAACAGGATGTATGTGTTGATCACTGAAACACACACCAACGCGGAGGGAGAAGGACAATGCTTGCAGACTGATAACTCAGAGCAAGCAGAAATGTGGCACCATCGGTATGGTCATCTCAGCTACACGGGGTTGCTCACCTTGCACAACAAGAACATGGTCATCGGTCTTCCCAGAGTTGAGCAAGTTGAGAAAGCATGTGAAGTATGCCTGAAAGGGAAGCAACATCGGGTACCTTTTCCAAAGAAGAGCACGTGGAGAGCAACTGAGAAATTGGAGCTCATTCACTCGGACTTGTGTGGTCCAATCACTCCACCATCTCATTCTCAGAAGAGGTATCTGATCAGTTTTATTGATGATTTCTCTCGAAAAACTTGGATTTACTTTGCACTTGAGAAGTCAGAAGCCTTTCACTACTTCAAGTTGTTCAAGTCTTTTGTTGAGAAGCAGACAGGCGTGTTCATTAAGTGCTTAAGGACGGATAGGGGAGGAGAGTACAACTCTAGAGAGTTCAATGAGTACTGTAGAGACCATGGCATCAAAAGGAAACTGGCGACTGCCTATACTCCGCAGCAAAATGGCGTTGCAGAATGCAAGAACAGATCAATCATGAACATGGTAAGGACGGTTCTAACTGAGAAGGAGATCCCAAAGACATTCTGGTCAGATGCAGTGCAGTGGACAAACCATGTTCTCATAATAGATCGCCTACATCAGCAGTCAAAGACATGACACCTGAAGAGGCTTGGAGTGGGAGAAAGCCTTCTGTTGAGTATTTCAGGATCTTCGGGTGTATAGGACATGTTCATGTTTCTGATGTGAAACGCACCAAGCTGGACAACAAGAGTGTCAAATGCATTCTGCTCGGGTTCAGCAATGAGTCTAAGGGGTACATGATGTATGATCCGACAGAAAAGAAGCTTCACATCAGCCAGGATGTAGTATTTGAAGAAGACAAGCAGTGGAAATGGGATAACAACACTCATGAAGACGAATCAACAGAGCTTGAATGGGAGACTGACAACAATGGTACTGAGAATGAGAGAAGGGAAGTTGGTGCAGTGGTAGATGCAGTAGGTGGGGCAGGAGAAGTTCAAGCAAACGTGAATGAGAATGCTCCAGTAGCAGAGGAAAGAGAGGGAAGAGTAAGGAGACCACCAGTTTGGGCAGGCGATTACACCTCAGGAAATGATCTCTCTGATGCAGAAGATGAAGCTAACATGGCAAACATTGAGATGGAACATCTTGCTTTCATGATCATCTCAGATCCTACAAGCTTTCATGAAGCGGTCAAGTGCTCGAAGTGGAAAGAAGCTATGGACGCAAAGATCAAGTCCATCGAAAGAAACCAAACATGGTCACTGACCCTGCTTCCAGACGCAACAAAAGCTATTGGTGTGAAATGGATTTATAAAACCAAACTCAATGAGTTGGGAGAGGTTGATAAATTCAAAGCAAGACTGGTTGTTAAGGGCTATGCGCAAGATTATGGGATAGACTATACGGAGGTGTTTGCGCTTGTAGCTCGTCTGGATACTGTAAGGATGATCTTGGCTTTGGCAGCACAAAGAGGATGGGGAGTGCATCAACTTGATGTCAAGTCAGCATTCTTACACGGTGAATTGGAAGAAGATATATTTGTGGAGCAACCTCAAGGCTATGAAGTAAAAGGCAAGGAACACATGGTTTACAAGCTTCACAAAGCTCTTTATGGCTTGAAACAAGCACCAAGAGCCTGGTTCAGCCGCATTGAAGCACACTTTGTCAGGGAAGGCTTCACGAGCAGCCCCAGTGAGCAAACCTTGTTCTTCAAGCGAGATGGAGGTAAAATACTCATTGTAAGTGTCTATGTTGATGATCTTCTGTTCACTGGAAATGATGATAAGATGCTGGAAGAATTCAAAAGTTCCATGAAGAGGGAGTTTGATATGACAGACTTGGGCAGAATGAAGTACTTCTTGGGGATAGAAGTAACACAAAGAGATGATGGAATCTTCATCTCACAGAAGAAGTATGCAGCTGAAGTAATTGATCGGTTTGGGATGCAAGGTTTCAACTCGGTGAACAATCCAATTGTTCCAGGACAGAAGATTGACAGAGATGAAGATGGTGTGAAGATCGACTCAACACAGTACAAGCAAATGGTGGGGAGCTTGATGTATCTCACCGCTACACGTCCAGACTTGATGTTTGCGGTAAGCCTTGATATCTTGCATATTTCCATTATCTTATCCATTCGTCCATGTGCATTTTGATCATATAGACTAGGATTTAGCCATGTTTAGGTTGCATTTTGCATACATGAGTCTCTATTAGGTACTGGAGTACCACATGAGGTTATTGGAGACATTCGAGTGCATTTGGAGCTCAAAAGAGGTGAAAAGTTGACCATTGGACGAACCGAGCATGGGAGCGACCTCCCGGAGCGACATCACGAAGTCGCTGTGTCCCACTTCTCAGAGCGACCTTCTTAAAGCGACGCCATGAAGTCGCTCGCGTTCTCGTTACTCCGAACA
>NC_027755.1:20628191-20640614 GCF_000695525.1 Brassica oleracea var. oleracea
TGCTAAGATAGCTAATAGACTTGTTAGTAATGATTGCTTTCATATTATTCAACCAAAGACATTTGATGTTTGAGATATGTTAGCAAATGAGCATTCATCTAGACATAGAGCTTGCTTAGAATTGTGTCTAGGCTTAAGGTTGATAGTTTGATTGATCATTTGCCATCCTTAGTTCGATACTTGATCAAGCAAGGTCTAATCCCTATGCCCATGAGTTCTATTTTCTCTTAGTCAAGAAAGTATCATTTTGTTATTGCTTTTTAGTTTTAGTCATAGCTTAAAACCCATCTAAATCATTGGTTGCACTTAGATTAAGTGAGTACTTGCATTCTCATTGCTTTGATATGCCTCATAACTGGTTCGACAATCACTATACTACAACATTTGTCTTAGGAGCCCTCAAAACTCCTAACATCAAGCCTCATTAGCCGTTTCATGTCAAGTCCAACTCAGTTACATCTTGCTGCTGTGAAGAGAATCATGAGGTACTTGAAAGGCACTTTGGAGTATGGGATTTGGTACAAACGAGGAGAAGAAAGCGAACTCATAGCCTACACTGACAGTGACTACGTCGGAGACATAGATGACAGCAAGAGTACATCAGGTTATGTATTTTTGATGTGTGGAGGAGCTGTAGCGTGGTCCTCAAGAAAGCAGCCGATTGTAACTCTTTCGAGTACTGAAGCTGAATATGTAGCAGCTGCTACTTGTGCGTGTCAGGCTATATGGATGAGGAGGATATTAGAGGAAATCAGTCACGGTCAAGCTGGAGAGATGGTGTTGTTTTGCGACAACACGTCTACTATAAAGCTGTCCAAGAATGCAGTCATGCATGGAAGATCAAAACATATCAGGGTTCGTTATCACTTCTTGAGGGACTTATCCAAGCAGGGGATCATCAAGCTGGTCTATTGTCCAACCGAGATGCAACTGGCATACGTAATGACAAAACCATTGAAGTTGGCCTCGTTTCAGAAGATCAGAGCAGCATTTGGAATGGGGATTCTGAACTGAACCTTGTCAAAGGGTTTAGTTCAAGGGAGGGAATGTTGAGTTTATTAAGTTCGTTAGTTCTCAATTAAATGACTTGGTCATATTCTGTTATTTGCCAAAGTTATTTGTCGTAGAAATAGGTCTTAGTGGGTTTAGTTGTTTGTGGACGTAATGTCCGTTTGTTTCGGTAGTTTTGTTTCAGTTCTGTTTCTTTGTAAGCCTTTATAAGGCACTTGGCTTTTTATTAATTCAGTTATCGTTTTGGAAAACTCTGAGCATTCTTTACATACACCGTAACTGAAACACCGTTTACACCGTAACTGAAACAAGACCGAAGACAAACACTAAAACCCAACATGGAAGCTTTAGATTCAAACTCCCGAGAGAAACAAGAGCAGAGGACACAGATCTGAGGAAACTCGAAACCGGTTCCATCCATCGAATTTCACCGGCGCTAAAGACACGATATCCTCTTTAAACAAGACGAAAGACAAACCTCTAAACCTCCTCGTTCCTCAGACGAGCATGAACCTGATGGGGAAGAGACGTCGCCGGAGAGCAAACTAAGTACCACCAACTGCTACAGCCATAGATGAAAGAAGACAAGGAAATCATCTCCGGTGCCGGCGAGTGAGCGCCAAACACCGGAGAATGGCAGATCTGGACCAGACGGAGGCTTGGCGGCGTGCTTGGTTGACTAGATTGACCAGAAAAATATCAATTAATGATATTTTCTTTAGCCAACAACAATAGATGTTAAGTCACACTATGAACGGTTCATTTTACAAGATATCAATCTTTAAATCAAATAAAACATTATTCTCAACTGAAAACTCCACTACAAATTAATTACGCGCCCTTTAAATCAATCTCTTTCTTTGCATTGTTGTTCCTCATATCATATACTTATTTGATTTATTTTATTTTATCAAAATAATATAGAATATTAACATCTCATATATATTAATGTAGTTTGTACTAATTTAAAAAGTGTCATGCTGAGTTGTCACGTAATTAGAATGTTAATTTTCCTTATGTAGCGGCTTGAGAATTAGTTGAGAATTTTGTTACTCCAAAATTAAATTGCTAGAGAATGTTATAGTATATAGTATGTTCATTATGGACCATTCATTTATCAAATTGAAATTATTATATATTTTTTACTTAAATAAAACCTAAGGAATTACCTAATGTGATTAAGATATATATGGCAATTAATAATTTTAAATAATAAAGATTTGCTAATAATCTGGATATTTTCTATCATTTTTGTTTAATTATTTATTATTAAATAAATTATACAATTACATTAATCATATGATAAAAATTTAGATTGTTTTGTATATGTTGTATTTTGAATTTTTCAAAACGAATATAAATTAGTAAAACTGTTAAAAGTCTCACATAAACTTTTGTGTCAAGGTTTAAACTTTTTTCTACAATAAGATACAATGATTATAAAATAATTTGAATAAATAATTTTATTTTAATAGGTGTTTATTTTAATATATATATACTTATATATATATATATTTCATATCGTTTAAATTAAACTATACATCATATGAAAATACATATTTATATTTTGATATATGCGTTGAACATATATTGAAAAATTAATATTTTAATTTTGAAATCTTGATTGTTTTATTTTAAATGTTTATAAATTATTGAAACCACTAAACATTTCACATTAAAAAAAGCGTTGGTGTAAAATTTTGTTACACAAATATGCAAATAATCATAAAATCATACGAGTAGAAACCTCATTTAATAAATATCCAAAGTAAAAGTATACTATATATCTATGTTAATATCATTTAAATTTAATTATATATCATATACGACAGATAAAATTGATTGTTTTGATTTTTTACCCTAAAATGATTGCGAATAAACAAGAGTGTTCGTTTGATTTATATGCGCACGCCAATTTATTACATAATAATAACAGATTTCTTAGTTATTTAATATATAATTATTATTTTATTATTTCGTAATATGAAGAAAACATAAAATAAGTAATAAATATAAAATATTTGTTCTGCATAAGACGCAGATCTTAACCTAAGTATGTATCTCTTTAATAATTTTAAATCTTAAACATTTTCAAAATCTCAGGGCAAAACAAAATAACGAAATGAGAATAAACTAAAAAAATCAATATTTATATCGAGCAATAACCAAAATAAAAAAAACGACACAAAAATGAGAAAACTATTGAAGATAGATATGATTAACATGTGAACTTAAACTTCTCATAACCATAATTAACTTTTAAATTGCTAAATTATGATACAAAATCGAGCTGGCATAGTTTCATTGTAACCAAATAGTAGATCGTGAGGTCATTTAAAAAATCCTTGGAATGAAGTTCAATCTCTCTCTCCCTTCTCTCTAACAAAACCCTAATTTGTTGCGCCGCTCTCAGCTGGTGATGGCCTCCGGTGGTCTCGCTGCCCTCGCCGGCTGTCTCTCCTCATTCTCTCTCTTTTCTTCCCCTCCTCTGTCTCGCCTCCTTCTTCCTCTCTTTAGCTCCACCGATATACTTACGGTTGTGGTCTCTTTGTTAGGGTTCTGAAGCAGTGGTGAGGCGTAGCTGTGAGAGCGAGGTTTGGGGGCTCTTCCGAGGATGTTTTCGAGACATCGCTTAGATCTGGCCAGATCTGATAACAAAGGTGAGCGATGGTGCTCTGGTGGTGGTGCTCTGGGTCACCGGTGTTTCTTCCGGCGTTAGTTAGTGGTGGTTGATGACAAAACCCTCGTTCTTGGTTGGGGGTGCTCGTTTTAGGGATTTCTCTTCTGATCCATCTGTCTTTTATCGCCAGTGAGAGGTGGCTGGTTAAGGAGTCAATTTTGGATCTCAAGCGGGTGCTCTGGTAGTGGTGGTGATTCTCTTCTAGCAGTTCTTCTTGCAGGTTTGTGCAGCAGCTCCTTGTGGCTAGAAGGCGTTGCCTTATAGGGCAGACCAGTAACTACCATTTTTAGCTTTTGCATTTAGACTATTTTTGTCACAAGTCGTATGGTAACTCTAGATATATCCAAGAAAGCTGGATTCTGTAACATTCCATATCCTTGTCCAGATTTAATACAAGTTACTTTTCTGCAACTCCAATGAAAATGGAACACGGTTAACTAATCTCTGAACTAAAGAAAGGTTTGGAACTGTAAAGTACATGTCAGTGGGGGTTTATGTTGAACGGTTTATGTTGAAGCTGGGGTGTTGGTGGATCCGGTGGGGGTCTTAGGGTTATTGGAGTAGTCAGGGGCCTCTGAACTTCAGGTAGGAGGAGTAGAGGTGGCTGTTTGCGGTGTTTGTGAGCTTGAGCTTCGACAGGCTCTGGTTCGTCGATTCACCGCCTCGGTGCAGCCCCATTGTCGTCTACTACGACTCCGGGTTCCCGATGGTGTCTTCGCATCAACAGGTGGTAGGGCTTTGTAGTAAGGCCATTTTTTGGAGGCGAGTGCCTGGGCAAGCCATTATATACCGGCTCGTTCTCATATGTTTACTGGTGCCTTCCTTTGAAGCTCCTGATCCTGCGTGTTGTGCTCTCCAGCCAAACCCTTCAAGTGCTTCCTGTGTGGTCTTTCCTCTTGCTCTCGGCTACATTCCTAAATCGTGTTTTCCTTTCTGTTTTTTGTTGTTGTGATCTGTAGTTTCATTTTGTTGTTGTCTTCTGCTACTAGTTTGTCATTGTAAATTCTGTCACAAATTTGAAAATGGTAATACAAGCTTAACATGTTTACCAAAAAAAAAGGATAAGACTTTATACCCAAAGAGCTCATCAGCAACAAAGAAAATGGCAGCTTTGAGTTCTACTTCATATCTGCATTCACTTGTTGGCAACGAAAGACACTTCTTTTCGTGTAAAACATCCCAATTTTCAAAACCCTTGTCCATAAGCCCTTCTCTGAATAAACCCAGATTCTCAGTTCCATTTTGCACCAAGCAAAGCGATCGTGACCAGAAGCTAACTAAACAAGAATCTAAAAAAAATGAAGAAAAAGAAGATTATTGGGTTGTTATAGCCGTAAGAAGCAAATACAGATGTCCATTAGATTACAAAATATCCATCTCTTTTAAAAGAGCTAAAACGCATCGTTTTACTGGAGGCGATATTTTAGGCGATTTTGGCGATTTCGAGCACGACGTCGACGAGGGTTATTCCGATGGATTCGGCCTCACCGCCGGGATCATCTGAATCACCAGGCATCAATCTTGTGATTCAGGAAGTGGTGCCAAAGGAAACAAAGCGATCTGGGGTTCAGTAATTGGAAAAGAAAGATCTGAAATGGGTTTCAGTGGCGCGGGATAAGAGGAGTCTTAAAAAGTATGAAGTGGAGGTTAAATCGATTGACGGCAAGCATAAGGTTGTGATTCCGGATGCGATTCTCTCTGAATCTACTCCACTATGGGAAGATTTCATTGTTGGGAAATTCTTAGATATTGCGCCTCACATTGCGAAAGTTCACATGGTGGTAAACAAAATCTGGAGTTATGGAGATCCAACAGCAAAGGTGGAGGTCTTTGATATTAACGCAACGACTATGAGGTTTAAGATAAGGAATCAAAAGGTTCGAGAGAAGATAATCAAGATAGGGATGTGGAATATTGTTGGTGTTCCTATGATTGTGAAGAAATGGACACCAAAAACTGAAGAGGAGAAGCAGGAGGAGGAAGCTATTCCGATGTGGGTTCATCTGAGGAAGGTGCCACTTAATATGTTTTCGTGGGAAGCTTTAAGTTTCATGACGAGTATAGTGGGGTTTCCGGTTCATTTGCATCCAGAGACGATAGCTTGTTCAAATTTTGAGGAGGCTAAAGTCTTTGTTAATGTAGATGTTTCCAAAACGCTACCAAAAGAGATTGAGTTTGAGATAGAAGGGAAGGAGTTTACTGCTGAGTTCTACTATCCCTGGCTTCCGTCTAGATGTACTGTATGTGAGAAATGGGGTCATACGGAGAAGGTCTGTGTGCAGAAGAAACGGGAGAAGAAACATGGAGATAATGTAGTGGTGTTGGGAAGTGCTTCTAAAGCTGGTAACACAGCCACAAAGGATGTTGAAACTAGAGAGATGGAGAAAGAGTTACTGATGGTCACTGGTTCTTCGATGATGAAGACTCAGGAAGTATCTATTGACAAAGGAGCTATGGGGGAGGTAGTAGGCAAGTAAGTTGTGGAAAATGTTTGGTTTTCTCCAGGCAGATTGGGAAGGGTACAATCAAAAACTCCGCGAAGAGAAGAAGTTGAAGTTCAGATTTCGGCTTCTAAATATTTTGTATTGAGTGTGGATGAGGTAGAAGAAAGTGAAGTTCTACCGGAAGAACGAAATGAGGATGAGGAAGAAAATATAGAGGAAGAAGTGGAGCATGATATAAGTGAGGAATATTTGTTGGAGGATGAGATATTGGAACAGAAAACTAGGGAGAGTGAGAAAGCAGTAGTCTAAAAAGGAGGGAAGAAAGTCCAGAAGACTAGAACTCGGGATGCAAATCCGAAGAGTAAAAGGTCTTCTAGGCGAAAACTATAATCATGACGAGCTTTTTCTGAAATGTGCGTGGACTGAATAAATCTTTGAAGCATTCCATTGTTCGTGAGTGGATTTTCAGCAAGGAGAAGAGATTTGGATGTATTTTGGAGACAAGAGTGAAGGAGAGTAAAGCAGAAAGGATTTTGAATACAGTTTTCAGTGATTGGTCTTCAATTACCAATTACGAAGATAGCAGGGGAGGAAGAATTTGGTTTCTTTGGAGAGATACGGTTCGCATTTCTCCAGTCTACAAGTCGGATCAGATAATTACAGTGTGGGTGGAACTTAAAGAGGGTGAAGGGTTTTTCTTCACATGTGTATATGCTAGCAACCTAATGGAAGAAAGAAGAGTATTATGGGAAGATCTAATACATCATCATGGTTCTGCTAGTTTTAAAAAAAAAGCTTGGATCATTATGGGAGACTTTAATGAGATTATGGAAGGAGATGAAAGCTCGAGTTTTGCTACTTCGGGGAGAGTTCCTAATGGGATGAAGGAATTTCAGAACCTGGCTCTCCACTGCCGTCTTACTGATATGGCTTATCAAGGGCCAAAGTTTACATGGTGCAACAAGAGAGAGGAAGGAATAATATGCAAGAAGCTGGATAGAGTTTTACTAAATAAAGAAGCTCTAATAAGATTCAGCAATGCGTACTCGGTATTTGAGCCAGGTGGATGTTCTGATCATATGAGGTGTAAAATCCAGCTATTTCCTCCATGTGAAAATATTAAAAAGCCTTTTAAATATGTAAATGCCATGGGTTATGTCTCTTCATTTCTGCCTATGGTTAAAGCTTATTGGGACACTACGGTGGGGTTATATCAATCTACCTCAGCTATGTATAGATTCTCTAAAAAGTTGAAGAACTTGAAGCCTCTAATTAGAGAGCTGGGTCGGGAGGAGTTGGGAAACTTAACGAGAAGAACTAAGGAGGCTTATGAAGTGTTGTGTGAGAAGCAGACTGCTACTCTCGCTAGTCCGAGTGATGCAGCTATACAAGAAGAATCAGAAGCTTATGGAAAATGGCTACATGTAGCAAGCTTGGAAGAAGATCATCTGAAACAGAGAGCTAAGCTGCACTGGTTGGAAATAGGGGATCAAAATAATAAGACCTTTCATCGGGCTATTAGAACGAGACAATCTCAGAACTTGATAAGGGAAGTCAGATGTCAAGGAGGTAATATAGTAAATACCCATGAGGAAGTTAAGAAGGAGGCAGAAAGTTTTTTTAAGGAGTTTCTCAACCGGTGTCCAGAGAACTATCAAGGTGCTTCTGTGGAGAAGTTACAAGAGTTGCTTGCATTTAGATGTTCTACTGATGAATGCTGGGTATTAGAAGCTGAAGTCTCTGAGGAGGAAATCCGGAAAGTCCTTTTTGCGATGCCTAATAATAAGTCTCCAGGGCCAGACGGTTACCCGATAGAGTTTTTCAAGACTACGTGGTCAGTGATTAGGAAAAACTTCATTGCCTTGGTGCAATCTGTATTCAGATATGGGTTCCTCCCTAAAGGAGTAAACTCAACAATTCTTGCATTGATTCCCAAAAAGCTGGATTCTCTTGAGATGAAGGACTATAGGCCGATAGCGTGCTGCAATGTTCTATATAAGGTGGTCTCGAAGCTCTTGGCAAACCGCTTGAAGCAACTTCTTCCTCGAATGATTCAAGAGAATCAATCAGCATTCATACAAGGAAGACTGCTTATGGAGAATGTTTTATTAGCATCAGAACTTGTCAAAGATTATCATAAAGATACGGTTAGTCCAAGGTGTGTTCTGAAGATTGATATATCCAAAGCATTCGACTCGGTGCAATGGTCATTTGTGTCGGGTAGTTTAAGAGCTCTTGGGTTTCCAGAGAAACACATTCACTGGATTGAGCTATGTATTACCACTCCTTCTTTCTCGGTGCAAATAAATGGTGATTTGGCGGGCTACTTTCAAAGTTCCAGAGGTCTCCGCCAGGGCTTCTCACTCTCGCCGTACTTATTTGTACTGTGTATGAATGTGCTATCTTTGAAGCTGGATAAAGCGATGGTTGAGAGGAAGTTTAAGGTTCACCCGGGTTGTCAGAATCTTTCCCTCACTCATCTTTGTTTTGCAGACGACCTAATGGTCTTTGTAGAAGGTTCCAAGGATTCAGTGCAGGGTGCTATTTCTGTATTTGATGAATTTGAAGTCTGGTCAGGGTTAAGCATAAGCGTGGAGAAATCCACAATCTTTATGGCTGGAGTATCTGTGGATGAGAAGAGGAGTATCTTGACGAACTTCAAAATTTGCTGAAGGAGAACTTCCAGTGCGCTATTTGGGGCTTCCTCTTATGACTCAAGCAATGAGAACTCAAGACTACCAACCCCTGCTGGAGAACATAAGAAGTAAGATCAATACTTGGACTTGCCGTTATTTATCCTATGCTGGCAGGTTACAGCTCATAACATCTGTGATTGTTAGCATTATCAACTTCTGGATCTCTGTATTCCGCATTCCATGTAGTTGTATTAAGGAGGTTGAGAGGATTTGCTCGGCATTTCTATGGACTGGGCCTGCACTTAAAGCCTCAAATGCTAAGGTAGCTTGGAAGGAGATTTGTTGTATTAAGAGTGAAGGAGGTTTGGGGATTCCAGATTTGAAGGAAGTAAACATGGTATATGGTCTAAAGTTGATCTGGAGAATGCTAGCTGGTGATTCATTATGGGGAAAATGGGTTAGAATTAATTTACTGAAAGGGAAGAGCTTTTGGGTAGTAAAGTCAAATCCTCAAGTGGGGTCTTGGATGTGGAGGAAGATGCTAAAGCTCAGAGAAGTGGCTAAACGGTTCTATAAGAAGGAGATAGGAAATGGAAGGCATTCTTCTTTCTGGTACGATCATTGGTCAGAGAAAGGTGTACTATCTGAGTTGTTGGGTGATAGAGGAGTCATTGATTTGGGTATTAGGAAAGATGCAACGGTAGAAGAGGCGGTATTATGTACGAGGAGAAGAAGGAGGCATCGTATCAATATTCTAAATGATATTGAAGTTGAGATACGGGAAATTAGCAGCAGGCTTGATTCTGATGTAAATGATGGGAGCGCTTGGAAAGGAAAGTCTGGATACAAGTTGAAATTCTCCACCCAAGAAACTTGGATACAGTTGAGAGAAAGTTTTCCTCCATGTTCTTGGGCTAGTGGGATATGGTTTTCTCAAAACACCCCCAGATATGCGTTTATGGTGTGGTTAGCCTTTAGAGACAGACTGTCGACAATGGATCGTGTGGTAAAATGGAGTCAAGGGGTGGATACAACTTGTGTTCTTTGTAGAGCTGCGCAGGAGACAAGGAATCATCTCTTCTTTAACTGCGATTATACATCTAAAGTTTGGGAGTTTATTGCAAAAGGTATAATGGGTAACTTGTTTACCAAAAATTGGAGGGAGATCATGGAGTTTATCACTGATCCATTAAGGGAGAGGAGGAGTCTGTTCTGTATAAGGTACTCTTTTCAAGTAGTTCTTTATGCGATATGGAGAGAACGAAATAAGATAAGACATGGTGACAATCTACTGCCATTAGAGGTGCTTAAAAGAATGCTTGATAAGAGTATCAGAAACAAGATCAGTGTGATGCGCAAGAAAGGTGTCAAAGGAGCAGGGGAGTTAATGCAATTTTGGTTCCAAAATAGATAGTAAAAGGGTGGAGATTTTTTTGAGTTTTTCATAAACAAACAGTATGCATTCTATGTAATATGACTTTTTTGATGAATAAATTTAACATTCATTCAAAAAAAAATTAAAAAAAAAAAAGAAGCAAATACAATGAGATTGTTATAGTTGATACTGTTGATGCCAGATATCTCCTTGATTCAACTAGTAAGATTTTTGTAACAACGTTTTTTTTTATTATATTATCAAATCCTCTGTTTTTGTAACGTTGTTATTTGATATGTAGAGAAAACGCATAGTGCTATCAACAAGGGAGGCGAGAACTGGACTGATTCTTATTGGGTATGTTACATTTTCCATTAATCTCTTGTTTCTCTTTTGTTAGGTTAATGTGATTTTGTCAAATATATAACAGAACTATAATGTGCTTATTTTGAATATTATTAACATTTTGTAACAGGATGAGTTTGCAAGTTTGCCACCTATTGTCCCTGACGGTCCCATTGCCATCTATGGATTGGTGAGAGCTCATATCAAACTGTCTTAAATGTACATTGAAATGAGATTGTGGAATTTTTCAATCACTTCTGTTTCATATGTTATAGGGTGGTGGAACAGCTGCAAGACTGATTCTTGAGTTGTATCCTTCTACTCAGCTTGAGGGCTGGGAAATTGATGACATTGTATGAAATTTTATCTCTTGAAACAAATAAGAGTTTTATCTATTGTAATCTTTGAGTTCACTTTGGTTTTCTTTTATGGACAATAGTTTTTTTTTTTTATGGACAGTAGTTGATTGAGAAAGCAAGAGAGTATATGGAGCTGTCTGAGCTAGAGAAGCTAACTTCAAAAGGCGGTAGTCTTCGTGTTCTGATAGATGATGCTCTCTCTCTTTCTGAAGATGTTTCAGGAAAATATGCTGGTAATGTATGTTGCATGTTCTGTTTCTTGTCTAAACTCTTGAACTCTTTATGTTCAATTAGGGATCATTGTTGATTTGTTTGCTGATGGGAAGGACTTAGATCAGCTACAACAGATACTTCAAATGGTTATGTTTGTAAGTATTATGATCTAGGCACGTGTTTTGAATTTTGAGATTGTGTAGGTTCAAATTGTAACGGTCCGGTTCCTGGCCCATAAATTTCTTTAGGAATATGGGCTTCTCTACGGCCCATTTGGCAAAGACCTAGGGTTTTCCCTTCCCCTTCCTATAAAAAGATGTAGCCTCCCTTTTTGCCTCACTCAGAAACTGAAGCGAAGCTCTGCAGAGAATTCCCGGAGACCAGAAACCCTAGCCGTCGAGCTCTCTCCCCTTCTCTCTTGCGCCGCCTCTCTCTCTTCTCTCTCTCTCTCCTCGCCGGCGCCGTGTAGTGGTGGTGGTGACCAGATCTCAATCTCCTCTCCCTTGCCTCTTGTTTCCAGATCCAGATCTAGGCTAAGGTGGAGTGTCTTGAACCCATCTTGTTCTCATGTTCTGTATACTTCTTTATGTTGGAGTTAGGATTGATTAGACCCTGTTTGAAGAGCTAGGATGATAGAACCTGGTTAGTACTAGGTTGATAGATGAATGGATCATGATGCATAAGAACCCTCATACTGTTAAATGGGACTTAATGAACTGTCTTGTGTTGTTGTGGTGGTGAATGATTAGTATTTGATGCTTGTATGCTTGGATGTGTAGTCCCATGAGTGATTTGTGATTAAAGCTAGGATGCTAGGAAGAATGAATGCTAAGATGATAGATGAATACTAATTGCTGTTGTTGATATGTTATAAAGTGGTATCAGAGCGGGTTAAGATCCCTTAGTTTTGTCCTAAGGGATCGGCATTTCCATTCGTTACGGCATTCTGTGTTTTGTACAGATTTGCCGAGTTTCTTTTTACAAACTATTGTGGTCCTACTCCTTTTATTTATGACATTCATTCGTTGGTTTTAAAGATTCCAGTAGAGTTATCATGCCTTGATTGTTGTGTGAATGTGTGAATCCATTTCGGTAACGAACGATTAGTCCGAAGGATGTGGGCCTTGGAATTCGGGGATGAATTCCGATTAACGGGGGAGGATTGTAACGGCCCGGTTCCTGGCCCATAAATTTCTTTAGGAATATGGGCTTCTCTACGGCCCATTTGGCAAAGACCTAGGATTTTCCCTTCCCCTTCCTATAAAAAGAGATGCAGCCTCCCTTTTTGCCTCACTCAGAAACTGAAGCGAAGCTCTGCAGAGAATTCCCGGAGACCAGAAACCCTAGCCGTCGAGCTCTC
>NC_027755.1:20641980-20655582 GCF_000695525.1 Brassica oleracea var. oleracea
ATGGATGTGGGTGTGACGGTATTTCAAAGAAGGTTTTGCGCCCGTCGACTCTCGGGACCAGTAACGGGACACGTAGGGTTGTCTAAATGAGTAGACACGTGTCCATAACGCCCCTTCGATAACCCCGGTCGGACGCCAGAGGATCGGGCCGTTATACAAATGTCGTTTGGAAACTATAACGAAATAGAAATGTTGAAATCTTTCCATGAAGCCCATTCTCCACAACTTGAATCACACTTGGCCACTCATGTAGGCTCCTATTACCTGCCATGTTCTTTATAATCCCACTCCACACTTCTCTTGAATAAGCGCACTCAAAAAACAGATGATCTCTGGTTTCGTAGTATCACTAATAACTTTACATTATATTTACCCAAACAAGTAGCATAAATTGTAAGAACACCTACAACGGTGGCCTTTGGTTCTGACTATCCAGTTGTCACAGACTTCCATGCCATGGCATCAATCCCTCGAATGATAGCCCCCATCCGTGATTTCCAAAGTCCGTAGTTGGATCCATCCAACATCACCCTTGTGCTTGACACCAGCTCATGATAGTTCTCTATTTCTTCCGCATGATCTCACATGTTATATAATCGAACGGGTGACTGCTCTGATACCACTTGTAAATGCAAGAACTAACCCACAAAGTAAAGCACATAGTACACCAGAGACTATCTCTACAAAGATATGTGTTATTATTAGTATTATTTTAAAGCAAACTTATAAGTCTTTCTTTAAACAGAACTCGAACAAGATCAAAATCCTTCTTGACTTGCTCCCTTAACCTCACACGTCCTAAGATCGAATACAAGATCTCTAGAAACTCATTAATGCTTATCTAGAATTGTATGCACAAACGACAGTTTAATTCATTAAGCTACTCCTATTAGATAAAGTTGTGAATGCCTTAATCTCTGATTTCATGTGATTTTCTTTCGACCTAACGCTCCGGCTAATCGGCTGATTGTTTATTTAAAAGTCATATATGAATACATATTTGCAAATTCGTAACATCAAAATATAAAGTTAATTTTCAGTTTTCTTTAACTCTTTTTGCCATCTTCCTCAACAAATGAATAAAAATAAAGATATATTCATATACTAAAACGAGCATTTTGTGACAAGGCTTTTCTATTTCTAGAAATAAATACAATTATTTAGTATTTAGTTTATATACTTTATAGTGATAATTACAAGCAGAGGTGGTCCCATGCATAACATAAGTGTGGTATGTTGTTGTACCCCACACTAGTTTTTTGTTTTCTCTTCATTATAAAATTTATTTAAATACCTCTAAACTAAATATGTGTTTCACACAGTCATTAATTAAATATCTTCTGCATACATGCAACGATAGAGGTAGGCCGTTAGACCACCTCCATCGAAGTATCCAATAAAGAGGTTCTTAGGAAAAACACAAAATAAATAAATCAAAAATATATTAAACGAACAGAACCGGTGTCAAACATGGAACTTTAAGAATCACTAAACACCCCCATACTTGGCCATTTTGTATTGGTCATTCAAAAGGGGAAAAAAATTCTCATCTCTCTCTCTCTCTTCGGTTCTTCTTTCTCTCTTCTTCTTTCTCTTTTGGCCAAAAACACGTAAAAGAGTTGAAGCTGTTCGTCGTGCTACTGATGGAAGCGCTTTTGAGAAATGGTACTGCTCTCACCTCTCTCTTAAAGTCTTAATTTTTTTGATTCGTAGATTCGAGTTTTCTTAGGGTTCAATCTAGATTCGTGATACTCTGTTTTGGGCTTTGATTCCAGTGAAGAAAGTGGAGTTATGATCCGAAGGGAAGTGAAGAGATTCAAGTGTGTTTCGAGTGGAAAATATCGATGATGATATATCGAAACCAAGCTTTGAAGATGAACCTAGATCACCTTTTGTCTTCTTCTAGTACGGTACCTAAAACCTTCCTGTGTTACTTCTCTGAGTAGTATCTTCCTTTATTTAGAGAGGATTTTGAAAAGCTACGATGGGAACATGGTTGATGCTAGCAGAATATGTTTCATTGTGTGGAAGAACATGTCAGAAGAGGTATCAGTTTATTCACAATCACTTAAAAACTTAATTTTTCCTCTTCAAACCTTTATTTATATGCTTGGTTTTTGCAAATTCTGCAAATCAAATGAACCCAAACTGCTCTACCGTATTCTCGTACGAATCCAAATTGAGAATTTACTGTCTATTGTTGTGTCCCAATCCAAATTGAAATTCTGCCTTGTGCGCTCTTCACGAGCAAGACGCTGGTTAAGCTGACACTCGGATCACATATTGATCTTGGGAACATTCCTTCAGGTGTGTCTCTTCCAGCGCTCAAGAGTCTCTTCATCAACACCATCTTTTTCACTTATGGAGATTTGTGTAATGTGCTTCTTCCTGGTTGCCCAGTACTCGAGGAGCTGTCTGTACGTCACGTGAATTGTGAAAGAATCCCATTCTGCATATCCAATAGGAGCATCAAGAAACTATCAGTTTACTACAACTTTGAGACTGTGATTACAGATATGCCCGGCATGTCATCTGATTCTTACTCCTGCTTCTGCTGATGTAAGTTTTTACTTAACATAACTCATTAAAAAAAACGTTCTCATTATTGATGCTTATATGTGTGTGTGATGATGTTTCGGGTGATTTCTCGATGTGTTAAACGCGGACTATCTCTATCGGTGTTCAAGAATCTGGTTGCCTTACCTTATTTTCCTTCCTTCATGTTTCAGGCCCTATTGAAGAAGACGCTGGCTTGAGAGATTTAATCATCTGGCTTCCTGAAGAGGTTCTAGGCAGCATCTTGTCCTTACTTCCGACGAAACAAGCTGCATCAACATCTGTACTTGCTAAAAAGTGGAGGCATGTGTGATGATGGTAATATATTGCAAACTCATGGCGCTCGTTGGAGCTGCAGCATCCAAGTGCTAGACTGATTTCATTTCTTACTTCTAGCTAGACTTTCATCATAAACTTTTGTTTTTGTTAAACGTGTCTAATTCATAGGCAAGATCATGATGTGAATCACTCAGTGTGCTAGTTTGCACCACTTACAAATCATGGCAAAACTACTTTACTACCGTTAATTATGTTCAAATGCATTATCTAGTTGAAAACCATTTCTCTTTATGCAATATTGGTTATCAAGAGAGTCGGATCTATTGGTTATCACGGTTGAAAACCATTTCTCTTTATAAGCTTTGCAATATGAGTTGATGCTATGAAAACCATTTCTCTTTCGAGTGAAGCATTTTTTTTCTTTACATGCTTTATAAGATTATTTTGTTAACCATTTCTCTTACCATTTCACAAGTGATGAGTTACCATTTCTCTTACCATTTCGAGTGAAGCACAAGTGATAGTTACCATTTCACC
This sequence comes from Brassica oleracea var. oleracea, assembly GCF_000695525.1. Lineage (NCBI taxonomy): Eukaryota > Viridiplantae > Streptophyta > Magnoliopsida > Brassicales > Brassicaceae > Brassica > Brassica oleracea. The sequence goes on from NC_027755.1 coordinate 20,645,353, forward strand.
TAAAATATTTTGTTTCAAATCAAGATTTCAACTAATTTGTTTTTTCTTTGTATTTATATTTTTAATATGCTTTTATGTCATTTTTATTTAAATTTTTATGTATGTTTTTCTTTCATGTTATAAAATCCAATCATTCAACTTCTAAAAAAAATAAAAAATTTTAAGAACCTCGAAGAGGTTCTCCCATTGGACCATGAAAATTTTAATTATATTAACAAGGGTTCTAAACTTTTCAAATCACAAAATTAATTAATAAACTAATGATTAGAACCCTTAATGGACTCTTACCAATGGAGTTGCTCTATACATTGCAATAATTTCTAAGAAAGACGTTGCACCTTTGCAGAGTGTCCAAACTCTGAATTTGCTACTATCAAAGTTGATGCTGTCCAGTTTCAAAAAAATAAAAGTTGATGCTGTCGTTTGTTTTTTTTTTACACATATTTAAGTTCTGTATCTCTTTTCTTTACTCTGTTCTATGTTGTATAAACTACCCAGTTGAAAAGAAAATTTTGTAACGTGCACACGTCATGGTAAGGGTAATGCTCTCGGACAAATTATGCATGGAAGCCGCATGCAAGAATCGCGCTAATTATAATTATAATAACAACAATATATCTCTACAAATAAAAATGATTTTTAATAGAAAATTGCTATTGATTTTCTCGGGAAAAAAAATTAAAAGAAAACCAAACAGAAGACATGATCTGTTGAAGATTTTTATATGAAATGAATGGTGAACTTTAGCATACAATACAAAAAAACATTACTCACAAATGAAACTCTACTTCCATATATACAATTAAATTAGAAACAAAAGGTAGTTATGTCTATTACTATGTATATTTCCTAGAAATTGTGTACATAAGAATATTTGCAAATTCTTAGCAAAAAAAGAAGCATATTTGCAAATTGTTCATATCATCACAATATTCAGTAAAAATAAAAGGTATAGTCATATACCAAAAACGAACATTTTGTGACAAAGACCTTTAGAGCAGCGTTATCGGGGTTCTTAACAGGGTTTTTCGTTTAATTAAAAAAAAAAAAAAAAAAAAAAAAAATAGCAAATAAATTAGGCAACAGAAGAGACGGTTCTTCAGCCACGCGTCACGGTGAAATCGTTTTGGGAGGAGACTTCGATGGGAGAAAAAATCAGTCCCGAATCATCTTCTACTACGTTTGTCTGAGCCTTTCGGTGTCATGGTGAAATCGTCGCCGTTTGTCTGAGCCTTTCACGTTCGTCAAAACTCCAAACCTAGAAGGAGAGCCGCTCTCTCGCTCTCGCCGTTAAAATCGGGTATTTCCTTAGGCCTTCTCCTTCTCTTCGATTTTGGTGGATTGTGTTTGCTCGGAATTGAGTTTTAAGAGTAATAATCTTTCTAAATCTAATTGGTGAATTTTAATCTGTTCGCTGGTGTATTGATCCTACTTCGATTTGATCTGGTGAAATTATAGACAAATTTGTGACATTCATGAGTAGTTTTTCATGATCCTACTTCGATTTGGTTTCCATTACAGAGACAAAGCATAACAAAAAAAGGGTTTCTTGTTCTGATGTTTATGCGTCCTGTTCTGCTTTTCTAATCGAGTTTTAAGGTTTAAAGAAGTGGTGTTTCTGGTAAAGGTTGGGACTTTTTGAGTGGGTTTTGTGTTCTTAGCTTAATGGGAACAAGAACGGGATGTAATAAGGAAGATTTTGTTGGTGGGTTTAGTTTTGGAGTTGTAGAACACTCCCATAAAGACGTTATGTTACCTTCTCATCATTATCATTCATATTCATCTCCTTCTGCTTCCTTCTGTTAGTGCTCTCCTTTATCACTTCTCATCTATGAGAAAATTATAGAATGTGAAATTTGTGGATGTTAAATCCAGGAGAGATGGGAAGAAGCATGAGTGAAAAGGAAGGTGCAGCTTTGCTTGTGCCCATAAGAAATCGCGGAGCATGAGTGAACTGAAGACTTTATGCATGATCTGTTTTTTTACAGGGTTTAATATGGAAACAGTTGAATACAAGCAGGCTTGTATATCTGCAGGATGAGCTTCGTGATGCGGTACTTCTTGTTTTTGCTAACAAGCAGGATCTTCCAAATGCAATGAATGCTGCTGAGATAACCGATAAGCTTGGACTCCACTCTCTCCGGCAGCGTCATTGGTGATTACCAAAGAACATTTTTTCTGTTTCACATTGTTATCTTCTCGAGTTCCAAAACAGGTAACCAACACTGTTCTGTTGTTCTCTTCAGGTACATCCAGAGCACGTGTGCCACCACCGGTGAGGGACTGTTCTTCAGGTATATCATTTTCTTTGCAGAGGTCCAAGATGGGCTAGTGTTAATTTAGGTATCTTTATCTGTATGCAATGTTCTGGGATCCACAGGAGTCTCGGCGCACGCTTAGATAGAAAGAAAGAAAGAAGTGCCGTGAGCTTGATGAAAACGTTTCAGACCAAGAGCTACTGGTTAGTTCAATATCATTGATCAATTTGAAGTTTTTTGATTGTGCATTTTGGTAAAGTTTGTTGTAATGAAAGTGTTTTATAATTTTTTTTCAAGAACCCATAATTATGAGACTTCCAATAAACCACTTCAATGTTCAAATCTCTTTCTAAATCTCTTAACTCACTTTTACACTTTAAAAATTATTAAAAATTAATCAGGAGATCCGGTTTTAGGATAATGATGCTCTTATATTTTCTAGAAATTAAATACAATTAATTATTATTTAGTTAGTATGATGATGATACTTGCAGAGGTGGGCCCATTCGTGACATAGGCGTCGTATGTTCTACTTCACACTAGTTTTCTCTTCTATACTTAATATAATTTTTATTAAATACCTCTATTTAAGTATTTGTTCCCACAGTCGGTAATTTAAATATGTGTTCCCACAGTCTTTAATTAAATACTCCTATGTTTCTGGATACATGCAATGTTAATCAGTTGTAACTAAGAAAGACGGTTGCACCGTTGTAGTGTCGAAACTGTATGCTGTCATTTGTTTATTTTCAAACACATTAATTTTTCTATCTCTTTTCTTTACTCTGTTCTATGTTGTATAAACTACCGGTTGAAAAAAGAAAATTTGTAAGACGTGAAGAGGTGATAGTATGCTCTTGGACAAATTCTGCATGGAAACGGCATGATCGCGGTAATTGTAATTATAATAACAACAATATATCTCAACAAATTAAAAGAATTTGATTTCATATGATAATTAGTATGGTTAGCCACTTAGCCGTATAAATAAACACATATAAAAGTTACATGCAAGTTAGACCTTTTTGCATGCAATATTCAGTGTCTCTAAAATGATGGTAATATTTTACGCTGAGCTCATAATATTTCCCGTTCCGTTTTCAGTTGTGTCAGACGAGAATCAAATTACTTTGTGAGCAAGTATCATTAAACTCATCATTCTCTAAGTTTTTTTCTCAGCTTTCTTCCTCAGTCATCATGTCAACGTCTAAAAAATGGAACGATGCCATGATCGGTCGTTACTACTCTGTCTTAGGAAGGGTTCCAGACAAGGATAACATCAAAGAGATAGCCAAGTGTCTGAAGGCGCGATCTGAAATCCTCAACAATATCGGCAAGAAGAAGAAGAAGAAAGTGAGTAAATGATTTGCTTCTATCTGAATATCTGATGGTTTGTAAATAGGCGTGATGATTTGCTTCTATCTGATACTTTTGTAAATAGGTGTGATGATCTGCTTCTATCTGATGCTTTTGTAAATAGGTGTGATGATTTGCTTCTATCTGATCTGATGGTTTGTAAATAGGCGTGATGATTTGCTTCTATTTGATGGTTTGTAAATAGGTTTGGTTTGCTGGTTGAAGGATCATATATATATTAAATGAAATTATATTGTGAAGATGATTTAATTTGTTTCTCTATCAGATTAATACTACTATTCTATTCAGATTCGCAAATAATTAAATAAATCAACCAAATTCCCTCGTAACTAAAAGGCTTAACTTTGTAGAACTTCTCTCAACTCACATCTCCCGAGATCTCATCTCTCTCTCTCTTCTCCCTCGTTTTCCTCCGTTTCTTTGCTCTGCCTTCTCGCCGCCTTGCCGCTATTCTGGAGGTTCCGACAGATCTAGGGTTTCGGATCCGTAGCGCCGGTGCCGTGCAAGAAAAGAAAATGACAGCTTTGAGTTCCACTTCATGTCTACATTCACTTGCTGGCCAAGAAAGATACTTCCTTTCGTGTAAAACATCCGAGTTTTCAAAACCCTTGTTCATAAACCCATCTCTGAAGAAACCCATATTCTCAGTTCTGTTTTGCCTCAAGCAAAGTGATCGTGAGGAGAGGCAAATTCAACAAGAATCTAGGAGAGTCGAAGAAGAAGAGTATTGGATTGTTACAGCCTTAAGAAGCAAATACAATGAGATTGTTATAGTTGATACTGTTGATGCCAGATATCTTCTCCTTGGTTCAACTAGTAAGATTTTTGTAACCTTTTTGGTAAAATAAATGTTTTATATCATCAAATCCTCTGTTTGTGTAACCTCATTTGGAAAATAAATGTTTTATATCATCAAATCAATAAATGTTTTATATCATCAAATCCTCTGTTTTTGTAACCTCTTTAGAAAATAAAATGTTATCAAATCCTCTGTTTTTGTAACCTTTTGTTCGATATGTAGAGAATGCGCATAGTGTTATCAACAAGGGAGGCCAGAATTGGACTGGTTCTTATTGGGTATGGTTACATTTTCCATCAAAGATAACAGAATTGTATTGTGCTTATTTGTTTTGAATATTATCAACAATTTGCTCTAGGACGAGTTTGCAAGTTACCTATTGTCCCTGATGGTCCCATTGCCATATGTGAGATTCTTGGGTTCAGCCTCTAGCGACCAATAGGATTGTGTTATTTCATATTTGATATTTTTTAAAAAATAAAACAAAATATTGTCAAATTAATATTATCTTTTTAAAATTAAAATGTAAGAAGAAATAAATAAAAAATAGTACTAGTTACAAAAAAAAAAATTAACGTAGTCAGCAAAATATTAAATCCTAAATCATAATCCCTAAACCTTTGGGTTAACCCTAAACTCTAGGATAAATCTTAAACTCTAAATCAAAATCACTAAACACTAAAACACTCAAGGGTTTAGGGTTTAGGGTTTAGAGTTTAGAGTTTAGAGTTTTAGGGTTTAGTGTTTTTTTTTAGAGTTTAGGATTTATCCAAGGGTTTAGGGTTTAGAGTTTACCCAAGGGTTTAGGGTTTAGAGTTTACCCAAAAGTTTAGGGTTTATCCAAAGGTTTAGGGTTTAGGATGTAGGGTTTAGAGATTAGGATTTAGGGTTTAGTGTTTTGCTGACGACGTTAAAAAAAAAAAATTTAATTCTTTTTTCTGTAACTACTATTTTTATTTTACTTTTTTATTTTAAAAACATAATATAACTTGCAAATATTTTGTTTACTTTTTTAAAAAATATCGAATTTGAAATAATGAAATCCTATTGGTTGGTGAACCTCTAGGTTCATCCTAAAGGCTGAACCCAAGAATAACTCTATATGTGACAGCTCATATCAAACTAGAGGTTTACGGGGTGAATCCAAGAATAACTCTATAGACAGCTCATATCAAACTGTCTTAAATGTACATTGAAATGAGATTGTGGAATTTTTTAATAACTTCTGGTTCATATGTTATTGGGGTATGGTTACATTTTCCATCAAAGCAGCCTCCATCTCAACCCGCCGGTTCAGTGGATTTTAATTGACTCTCATCAAATACTCAATTAATAACACTGGATTTCACTTCAAACTTAAAGTACATTCAATTCTATTAAACTCAGTTCAATAACACTCATTTGCTTTATGTGACAAAAGATGAACATGTCACCAAAAATGTCTCTAAACTCTCCTCTTTTAATCTTTTTAACAATTTGAATTGTAAAGAAAAACCCTACTTTGATTCCCAGCTATCTCTCGCTCTTTTCCCATGAATAATACACTAGAACCAACCCAAACTAGTTTTTTTTTTTAGCAAACCCAAACTACTTAAAAGGAATTATTTCCTCCTCTTATCTACTGTTTTTGTTGTCTGTGTAATACATTGTTGTGACAAACGTTTTACTTTCTTCTCTTACTAGGTGTACGGGATATGAATGAATATGAATTTTTGCCTGAACTTACGGAAAATGAAGAACCATTAAAACTGAAAAACCAGAAAACCATGACTAAAAAACCTATGCCATGTCTTTCTTTTCAAAACAACATAATATCACTAAAATTCATTTTTAAAACAACATGTCTTGATCTATGAAAATTTCATTGTTAAAAAGATATGAATCTTTAGGCCAAATAGAAATATGGCGAATTTTATTCATACAACGAAAACATTATTCTGTTTCTTTTATTCCCTTTGATGTAATGATGAGTTTTTGATTTCTAAAAATTAAATACAATGACGGTTGGAGACTCCCTCAGCCACGATCTGACAGCGCGCTTGCTCTGCACATCCACCTCACAACAGTAGACCTGCCGCTTCAGGATCATACTGCAGACACTTTCCACTGGGTTGTTGAATCAAAGGAATGCAAAGGTTTCTCTTCTTCAAGGATGTGGGAAGCGCTAAGGCCGAGGGCTCAAGTGAAGGACTGGGCTCGTTCGGTGTGGTTCAGGGGAGCAATACCAAGACAAGCATTTATCATGTGGCTTGCAAACCTCAACAGACTACCGACAAAAGTGAGGCTCGCATCCTGGGGACTTAACATCCAAACGGTTTGTTGCTTCTGCAATACACATGATGAAACGCGTGATCACCTCTTCCTAGAATGCAGCTACAGCACTGCCTTATGGCTGCGATTCTTTGCAAGGCTTGATCCCAACCGAACGGCTTTCCTCTCATGGGAAGAACTTCTCTCCTGGTTACGATTCTCCACAGCATCAGCCCCATCCACCATCAGGAAGCTAGCGACTCAGTCCATGATCTACATCATCTGGAGGCAGCGCAACTCGGCAGTTCATCTCACTGGATTCTCCCCGCAGCAGACAACATTCGCCACCATAGACAGGGATATCCGTAATGCCATTAGTGCGAGAAGACATAGGAGGAAATTCACTACTCTTATGCAACTTTGGATTAGATAGTTGCAACCTTCTGATCTAACAATCATGTGTATACTTTGTTTTTTATTTCTTTTTGCCAAGGTATCACTTTTAGGCTTTTGTAACCCTAAACTTTCATTTTATGATATTCACAGTTTAGCAAAAAAAAAAAAAAAAAAAAAAAAAAAAAAGTCTAAAAATTACATGCAGTGTTGAAACTCTGAAATTTAGTAATATTAAAGTTTAGATTAATCGATTTAGATTATGCTGCCATTTGTTTCTTTACAAACACAGTTAAGTTTGTATGACATGCACATCAGCACATGTGATGGTAACGGTAACGGTAACGCTTATTGGACAAATTCTGCATGGAAGCCGCATGCAAGAATCGCGCTAATTGTAATTATAATAACAACAACACATCTCCACAAAAAGTTTTGTTTTTATGATTTCGTATGGATAATTAATATGGTTAGCGTGCAAATTAATAGAAACATCTAAAAGGATGGATTCTCTAGAAACCAAAATAAAAGAAACCCTTAAGTTACAAAAAAAATAAAATAAAAGAAACCCAAACAGAAGACATGCTCCCTGCTCCCAACACACTTCAAATGTTGTTGTAAATAAAGTATAAGCTTTTAACTAGATATGAGAGATCAAACTTTGAAAATAAGTAACTTTTCTCCAAGCCATAGGATCTCGGTAAAAGAAATCTAGAGACTTTGTTAGGGGATCATATTTTACCAGACCGCGGGAATAGCTATGTGAGAGCAGGATTTTCTTGTTCTTGCATACGGCCACGGGTGTGGATGGCTCAACTAAATCCTTACGGCTCCATTCAAACTGATCGCGGATCTCAGTTCGAGGAGAAGGGCAAGAAATGAGATCTATTGAAAAAATCATCTCCCAAGTGCCTTCTGTTGGTTTCAACCTCCATATCTCTTGGATCTTGGTAACGTGCTCCCTTTTCGACATACACAAATGATTATCTAGAGTGCACATGTCAACATGGCTAGGATCTGAACTAGCAATAGCCGGAATGATGTTCTGCAGCAACCTGAATGTTTCTGTTTGGATATCAAAATCCACCACTTCGATTCTGCCCTCATGTAGTTCCGTGAGCCAATACACCGATCCATTTGCATAGGCTGGCTTTTGTCTAGGAAATATACGATAACTTGGAGTGCAAGCCAAGTATCTCCAAGCGTTTGCCCTAACGTCAAAAACCTCACATTTGGTAACTCCCTCGTTTGGACACGAAGGATCAGCATTGTAACTATCAGAATTATACAACCACACTAATTTGTAATCGGCAGCAGCCTTCTTCACGAATGCTAGATGAAACAATGAATCCATGGCTTTCCACTCTTCTAGACTCGGGTCAAACTTGTGCATCAAAATCTGAAACCTAGCAGGAGGAAGTTGTCGGAGCCACCGTGTAGCCGGATTAACTACATATATGGATTGAGTTTTAGGGGAATGGATGCAGAAAAGGCCGTCGCAGTTTCCAGAGATGAATATCCAGTTATCGAATCCTTGAGAGAAATTGATGAGAGTAGAGGATAGAAGAGAAGCTGATTCCAAGCAGAACATCCTAAAACTAACGTTTGAATCTGGGGGAGGATAGAAGAGAAGCTGATTCCAAGCAAGCAGACGTGAGTCGATGACCATGATCAGTTTCACGCGGGATTCCTTGGCGATCTTCAAGTGTCTCTCTGCGAAAGAGAGGGACTCCATTGTCACTTTCCATTGTTTTGAGAGCGACCTGAGTAGGATTAGCACTTTTACTGGAAGTCGCAAGAAGATTTCCTCTATCACTTCTTTTGGTAATGATGATGGAGCAATCACTGGCTTCTCGTTTCTTCTCCTTCTTTTGCTTCTCTTTCTCTTTCCTTCTGATGATGCAACCACAACCCGATTCTCTGCTGACTCCATCTTTGATAATGCCAATCTCTGCTAATTCTTTTAATATTTCATCATATGTATATATAGCTCATAATCTCTCTAAACTTATACCCTAGATCCTCTAGTCACGCCATCGATTAAAAGTCAATATTCATCATATGTATATATAGGTCATAATCCCTCAAAAAAATTTAATTGCCTTTTAAATTAATATTTTACACTTTCTACGTTACGTCAAAGTGCCTTTTTATCGCAGTAAAATGCCTTAAATGTAAATTTTCACATACAGACGGATATTAGAGCATGTTTATCCGGGGTCTTTAACGATGTTCTTAGTGCATGGATCCCCACAAAACCCTTAAGGATCGGTTACGAAAACTATTAATTAAGAACCGATTCTAGTGAGTTTCTTACACTGTTCGCGGACCCTACTGATTCGTGGCGGCCCACGATTGGTTTGTTTTTTAATTTTTTTTTTTTTAAAACAAATAAAAACCTAAGAACCCAAATGGGTTTATTAGGGATAACATGCTTTTAGAATTCATTGCAAAATATATGTGTGAGATACGTACGATTTTATTTCGGCAAGTAGGCTTGTTTCTTTTGCATGTATGGGCCGGGTGATATGTAATTGAGGCCGAAATCTATACTAATAAAAGGGATTTTTTTAGGTTCCATAGAGCGTCTATATCAGCAAAAAAAACTTCTCCCGAAAGATGACACGTGGCATAAAATATAGTTTTTCATTTTAATATTATTAATTTCCAAAAATTATAAATAATATGTAAACATACAACATAAAAAATGGAAATACTACATTAAACATATGTAAGATTACCATTTTTCACTAAAAAAAAGACGGCTTATCTCCGTAATGTAACATTAATAGTTTGTAAAAAAAACATTATCTATAATTTCGAAAATAATAAATATATGTAAACATACAACATAAAAAATGGAAATACTACATTAAACATATGTAAGATTACCATTTACATTTTTAGTTTTTAAAAAATAATTTGTAAACATACAACATAAAAAACGGAAAAACTACATTAAACATATGTAAGATTACCATTTTTCACTAAAAAAAAGACGGCTTATCTCCGTAATGTAACATTAATAGTTTGTAAAAAAAACATTATCTATAATTTCGAAAATAATAAATAATAAATAATATGTAAACATACAACATAAAAAATGGAAATACTACATTAAACATATGTAAGATTACCATTTTTCACTAAAAA
>NC_027755.1:20660565-20661442 GCF_000695525.1 Brassica oleracea var. oleracea
ACATTTATAAATAATATTACCATTTGATATAAAAGTAAAAAAATAGAATAAGTAAATATACAATATAAGAAATACAAAAAAATACATTAGAAATCTATCTAAAAAATCTATGATAAAATAAATAATAAGTAAATATAAAATATAAAAAATAAAAAATATTACATTAAACATATATCATAATATTATAATTTGATTTAAAAGAAAAACAGTTATATAAGTAAATATACAATAAAATAAATAAATATACAATATAAGAAACGGAATAACTACATTAAACATCTATTTGAAAAATGTAGAGTTTTACATTTTTATTACTTCCAAATATTTTTATAAGTAAAGATAGATACAATAAGCATACAATATAAGAAAACTAAGCATACAATATAAGAAAACTAAGCATACAATATAAGAAATATAAATTTTACATGAAACATCTATTATAATATTATCATTTGATATAAAAGCACGAAAATTAGAATACGTAAATATACAATATAAGAAAAATAAACAATAGGTAAATACTATTAATAAATTAAAAAAAAACTAAATTAAAAATCTCTCTAAAAAAATGTATAGTAAAATAAATAATAAGTAAATATACAATATAAGAAATAAAAATATTATATTAAACATTTATAAATAATATTACCATTTGATATAAAAGTAAAAAAAAAAAGAATAAGTAAATATACTATATAAGCAAAATAAAAACAAATCTGAGAAACATACAGTAAAATAAATTAAAAGTAAATATACAATATAAGAAATAAAAATATTATATTAAACATTTATAAATAATATTACCATTTGATATAAAAGTAAAAAAAAAAAGAATAAGTAAATATACAATATAAGAAAAATAAAAAATAGGTAAAAT
>NC_027755.1:20661542-20663114 GCF_000695525.1 Brassica oleracea var. oleracea
TATTTTGTAAAAAAAAACATTATATATAATTTCGAAATCTATACTAAGAAAAGAAAATAGAAATACCACATTAAAAAAAATGTATAGTTTTACATCAAGAAAGTCTCTTTAAAATTCATTATTCCATCAACATCAACCTCACACTACCACGTGGCATAAAATATAGTTTTACATTTTAATATTACTAATTTTCGAAAATTATAAATAATATGTAAATATACAACATAAAACATGGAAAAACTACATTAAACATATGTAAAATTACCATTTTTCACTTAAAAAAAAAGACTGCTTATCTCCATAATGTAACATTACTGTTTTATAAAAAAAAAGCAAAAAACATTATATATAATTTCAAAAATAACTTACTAATAAAATGGACCTTCTGAGGCTCCATAGAGCGTCCACACTTCTTCCCTCGCCGAATCAGGTATTGGTTCATGTTGGTTTAGTACTGTTTTTGGTTTATTAACCGGTTTAGGATGGTCCTATTGTAAATATAATTTAAGTTGGTTTAGCATATATTATCCTTAAAATAACTTAATTAAATAATAGTAATATTATGTTTGAAATATAATTTTAGATAATTTTCAAATATAGTTTACAGAACATTATAGGTGATGAATTTAATTTATTAAATTCGTTTATTACTTAAAACTAAGTTTTTTAAATAACATACTGAGTTATAAATATCAATGCTGGATTGGTGAGTATAACCTGAAGACAAAAATATAAATATTTCATTTTCAAGATAAGAAATTCAGCTTTTATTCAGTTACTCAATATAATATCTTAAATTATTTTCTTAAAAATATACATAATTTATATATATATATTAATATTCCAAACTTAAACTATTATATTATATATGAATAATGTTTTTAAATAAAAATAATTTCTGATTTAAAAAAAAAATAAAAACAACAAATTGTTATTTTCAAATAATGGATGTAATTTACATTATACTATCATTTACCAAGTATTAAATATGTTTTGATATATCATTATTTTCTATTTTCAGAAAAAAATAAATTGTTAAACATCAATATCATCAAGGTTAAGTATACTAACATCACAAATTCAAGCATCACAAAAAATATTTACACAAACATTATAATACAATAATTTAATCAAAAAATACAATTAAAAAACAATATTCAAAAGAATAGTTATATACTTAATATTTGAAAATCAGAGATATTTTTGCTAAAATTGTACTTACCAGGCCAAGAAGATCGACCATCTTTTTACGGATCGATCGATTGTTGAGCATGTGGTCGATCCGAAAATACTCTGCGGTTTAATTAAATATCTAAAACATTTATTCCAACACTCAACAGATAGTTTTGCTAAATATGATAACTAGATAGCCAACAAAATTACAAAAAAATATTTAAATAGTAAAAGATATGTTAATTTAACGTGTTAAAATTTAAAAATAAATTTAAATTATGACATGCATCTTAACATTTATATAAATATATATCATAACCTAAATATAAGTAATTTAACAACTTAAATTAAAAAAAATAAAAAATCTCGGGCGTAGCCCGGGTTAATCCCTAGTCTATA
>NC_027755.1:20667147-20691615 GCF_000695525.1 Brassica oleracea var. oleracea
TTTTTAAGTTTTTGTTACAAAATAGCTATAAATGAGAAAAATGACCAAAATAAGTCTTATTAAAGAGTAAAAATACATTTATACCTTATGGTTAACTAACATAGACTTATGGCTTAGAGTTAAGGGGTGGAGTTTTGAGGATAGAGTTTCAAATTTTTAAAAATAAAAATTAAATTTTTCAAAATAAAAGGGGCTATTTTGGTCATTTTCCTTATTGAATGCTATTTTTTGACAAAGACTTAAAAGATCTATTTGAGAGAATTACCCTACAATATAAAAAAATAATAATAAATAAATATACAATATGAGAAAGGAAAAACTATATCAAACATCTATATCAAAAATGTATAGTTTTCTAATTTTTCTAAGGAAATATGTATTCACACAAACATACAATTCAGAATTTGTTGTTGTTCAGAATACAACATTCAAAAAAATAACTATATGGTTAACATTTGAAAATAAAAATGGTCCCGCGCGTAGCGCAGATTAACTCCTAGTATAAGATATACTTTGGAAGAATTCAAAACCTAGCAAGAGACTAAGGCATAGGACATTGGAGTTTTGCACCAAGGAAAATCAATCAATCTCTAAATCCTGTGTGTTTAGCAAACAAACTTTTTAGGAATTGACTCAAGTCTATATTCTGCTACAGGGGTGATTGTAAAACATTTAGCATTTAAAATTGATTAAAACACTTAACAAAGCACAAGCTATAAAAGGTTACAAAATCAATATGTAAATTTTTAACTCTTTATAGTATTGTCGGAGATTCAACAATGTTCTAAGATTTCGGTAAAATTTAACTGTTTATTAGTATTGCTAATTACGCAAGTATCGGTGGTGAAATTACGGTAAAAAAATTGATGTCTGCAAAATAAAAGTAACCAGATATACGTGGCTTATGTTAGTTGTATATTAACAATGTCTGTTTCGTGTGTTGATACATATGTTCGTGGATTTTGAAAAAAATTTAAAAATATGACAATATTTTCTTAATGCATAGTTACATTCTACACTAATATATGATGAAGTTCAAAAAGGTTTAAGACATTTATTGTCTCTCTTTCTCTAGAAAATATCAATTTATACTGGTTAGTCTACTAATTTATGGAGTATTATGAAGTTCTACAAAATTAATTGATAAAAAATTAAAACGATGTCCATGTATCATGAAAAAAAATTTAATATACATAAATACAAATGTAGAATATGTTTAATTTTTTTAAAAAAACCCACTAAAGATCATATGCTTCAGTATATAGAATATTTACCGAAAAACTCAATATTTTCGTAATACATAGACTTTGAGAAAAAATTAAAAATAAGAAAATACTGTTTTAACGCATAGTTGCATTGTTCCCTAACATATAATGAAGAACAAAGAGGTTTGGAACCTTTGTTGTCTTCGTTTTTCTAGAGAATGACGATTTTATAATAGTCACTCCACCAATTTAGGGAGTATTATGAAGTATTACTAAACTAATTGACAAAAAAAAATTAAAACGATGTCCATGTACCAAAGAGAGTTTAATATATATTAATACAAATGTAGAATGTGTTTACAAATTTTAAAACAATACTAAAGATCATAAGTTTTAGTATATAGAGCATTTACCGAAAATTTCAATATTTTCGTAGTGGTTATTAACACATAGATTTGGAGAAAATTTTAAAATTACGTTTTAATGCATAGTAGCATCATTCACTAACATATGATGAAGGTCAAAGAGGTTTGGAACCTTTGTTGTCTCCGTTTTTCTAGAGAATAACGATTTTATAGTGGTTAGTCCACCAATTTAGGGAGTATTATGAAAGTTTACTAAATTAATTGACAAAAAGTTAAAACGATGCCCATGTACCATGAAAAAGATTTTAATATACATTAATACAAATGTAGAATGTGTTTAGAAATTTTAAAACAACACTAAAGATCATAGGCTTAGTATATAGAGCATTTACCGAAAAACTCAATATTTTCGTAGGGGGTTAACACAGATTTTCGAAAAAATTCAAAAATATGAAAATTATGTTTTAATGCATAGTTGCATCATTCACAAACATTTGATGAAGGTCAAAAAGGTTTGGAACCTTTGTTGTCTCCGTTTATAGTGGTTAATCCACATATTCAGAGAGCATTATTAATTTTACTAAATTATTTGAAAAAAAATTAAAACGATGTCTATGTACCATGAAAGAGAGTTTAATATACATTAATACAAATATAGAATGTGTTTAGAAATTTTAAAACAACACTAAAAATCATAGGTTTTAGTATATAGAGCATTGACCGAAAAATTCAATATTTTCGTAGGGGTTTAACACATATATTTTTGAGAAAAATTAAAAAAATAAGAAAATACTATTTTAATGCATAGTTGCATCATTCACTAAGATATGATGAAGAACAAATAGGTTTGGAACCTTTGTTGTCTCGGTTTTTCTAGAGAATAGCGATTTTATAGTGGCCAGTCCACCAATTTAGGAAATATTATGAAGTTTTACTAAATTAATTGACAAAAAAATAAAATGATGTTCATGTACCATGAAAGAGATTTTAGTCTATATTAATACAAATGTCGAATGTATTTAGAAATTTTAAAACAACACTAATGATCATATCCTTCACTATATAGAGCATTTACCGAAAAATTCAATATTTTCGTACGGGTTATTAACACATAGATTTGGAGAAAAATTCAAAAATATGAAAATTCTATTTTAATGCATAGTTGCATCCTTCACTATCATATGATGAAGAACAAAAAGGTTTGGAACCTTTGTTGTCACCGTTTTTCTAGAGAATATCGATTTTATAGTGGTCACTCCACCAATTTAGGGAGTATTATGAATTTTTACTAAATTAATAGACAAAAAATTAAAACGATGCTCATGTACCGTGAAACAGAGTTTAATATATATTAATACAAATGTAGAATGTGTTTAGAAATTTTAAAACAACACTAAAGATCATAGGCTTAGTATATAGAGAATTTACCGAAAAACTCAATATTTTCGTAGGGGTTAATACATATATTTTGAAAAATTCAAAAATATGAAATACTGTTTTAATGCATAGTTGCATCATTCACTAACATATGATGAAGGTCAAAGAGGTTTGGAACTTTTGTTGTCCATGTTTCTCTAGAAAATAGCGATTTTATAGTGATTAGTCCACCAATTTATGGAGTATTATGAAGTTTTACTAAATTAATTGACAAAAAATTGAAACGATGTCCATGTACCATGAAACAGAGTTTAATATATATTAATACAAATGTAGAATGTGTCTAGAAATTTTAAGACAACACTAAAAATCATAGGCTTCAGTATATAGAGCATTTACAGAAATTTTGGAGAAAAATTTAAAAGTATGAAAATCATGTTTTAATGCATAGTTGCATCTATCACCAACATATGATGAAGGTCAAAGTGGTTTGGAGCATTTTTTGTCTCCGTTTTTCTAGAGAATAGCGACTTTATAGTTGTTAGTCCACCAATTTAGGGAGTATTATGAAGTTTTACTAAGGTGATGATTGTTTCAACAGTTTTTAGTTTTAGTTTTTGGTTTTTAGATTTTAGTTTTTGGTTTTTAGATTTTGGTTTTTGGTTTTCGGCTTTTACTATTTGGTTTTTGGTTTTTAGATTTTGATTTCTGTTTTTGGTTTTGCTGTATTTTTTTTTTCAAAAATTAATCAATACATTACTTTAAAATAATACAACAAAATAGCAATAAATATTTAGATTTTACTATTAAAATTTATCAAAATACTGTGATTATTATTTTAAAATTAAATACTATAACATATTTAAATTATTATATTTTTATGAAAAATATATTATAGTAAAATATAAATCATAAAATATATATAAATTATGCAAAAATAAAAATATTAAATTTCGAAACTACTTAGAAATTTTTCTTATATAAATTATTTTAATTTTTAAAACTTCAAAAGCAATAGTTTTTCTTATATAAATATTATAAATTATACAAAAATTAAGTACATAGAATTTTGAAACTAATTATAAATTTCTTATATAAATTATTTATATTTTCTTAAAGTTGAATGGTAATTTTTATATTTCAGGATTATACAACACATTTTATTAATAAAACATATTATGTTTTTATAAATTTTTTTATTTTTAATGTGACTGATAATTATTAAAATAATTCAATTGTTTTAGTTATAGAAACTAATAACTAAGTTTTAAAATTAAATATATTATTTATAAAATATATAAATTTATTTACAGATATGAAACACAAATTAAAATATTTCACATTATTGTTTAAATGATATCTAATGTACAAAATATTTTATGATAATTTTATTTTTATGAAAAATTAATTATTAATGAATTAAAATGTCTTAGTTTCTACAAAAAAAATCAAAATTCGTTTTTCTTCATAAAAGCTCACAAAAGTTGGTTTTCGGTTTTTCTTCATAAATTGGTTAAACTTTTCAAAAACTAGTTTCCCTAAATTTTAGAGAATCTATTTATTGAAAATCTTGATTGGCAACTCAAATGGTTTTTACAAAAACAAAAACAAAAACCAAAAACTTGATTGGATGAAAAATGGTTTCTACAAAAACAAAAACCAAAAACTAAAGCAAAAACCACAAACAATCAACCTCTAAATTAATTAACAATGAATTAAAACGATGCCCATGTACCATGAAAAAGAGTTTAATATACATTAATACAAATGTAGAATCCTTTATATAATAAAGCATAAGTCACTTGACCAATAAAATTAAGACATGTGGTTAAATGTTTTTCAAAAATTAATAAAAATTAATTAATCATCAACATAATAGTAAAATCCGAATCTATTACAAAATTAACCGATGTAAAAAAAAACTGTCTCCAACCATAAAGAACTCCACGACTCCTATTATCATGGCCTGATTTCAAATTATTTCATCTTCTCTATAATTTTTCAAATTACTAATTTTCATCTCTGTTTTTAACTTCTCCGATGTTTTCTATGTTTTCATTTTCTCTTTTATTCTCAGTCTTGTCATCTCACATCATTCGTTTGGGTTTTAAGTGTAGTATCAAGAACCGATATAGCTTTATAATTTCTTCTTGTTCAGATTTTTTTTTCTCTGTTTCTCGGACTAATACTCATATTCTTTTTGTATGAATCAGTTTAAAGTTTTTTTTTATGGATTTTTTTCAAAGGAAGATGAAGGAGCAACGAGACTGCGTAAATAGATAAATATCAGACTATGGAAACACTGAAGGTAAATATGTTACCACTTTTATTTCAGTTTAACAGAGAAAGTTTTAATGTTATTGAGTTTTTTTCTCAGATTTTTTTTCTGGTTTTATTATGGATAGGACAAAGAAAGACTAGCTAATTTTGTAAAAGAAAAAGAATGTGAAGATGGCATATTGGTGCTGCTTGTGACGAGATTAAGCTTCTTATTGTTGTTAGTTGATATAATTTTTAAGATGTGTTATACACAATTTCTTAAATTCTTTTCCCGTACTGCGTACGGATCCAAAAACTAGTGTGTTTAGAAATTTTAAAACAACACTAAAAATCATATATGCTTCAGTACATAGAGCATTTACACAGATTTTTGAAAAAAATTCAAATATATGAAAATTATGTTTTAATGCATAGTTACATCTTTCACTAATATATGATGAAGAACAAAGAGTTTTGGAACCTTTATTGTCTCCGTTTTTCTAGAGAATAGCGATTTTATAGTGGTCAGTCCACAATTTTAGGGAATATTATGAAATTTTACTAAATTAATAGACAAAACATTAAAACGATGCTCATGTACCATGAAAGAGAGTTTAATATATATTAATACAAATGTAGAATGTGTTTAGAAATTTTAAAACAACGCTAGAGATCATATGCTTCAGTATATAAAGCATTTACCGAAAAATTCAATATTTTCGTAGGGGATATTAACACGTAGATTTTTGAAAAAACTCAAAAATATGAAAATTCTGTTTTAATGCATAGTTGCATCATTCGAAAACATATGATAAAGGTAAAAGAGGTTTAGAACCTTTGTTGTCTCTGTTTCCCTAGAGAATAGCGTTTTATAGTGGTTAGTCCACCAAGTTAGAGAGTATTATGAAGTTTTACTAAATTAATTGACAAAAAAATAAAACGATGTCCATGTACCATGAAAGAGAGTTTAATATACATTAATACAAATGTAGAATGTGTTTTGAAATTTTAAAACAACACTAAAGATCATATTTAGTATATAAAGCATTTACCCAAAAACTCAATATTTTCGTAGGGGTTAAACACATAGATTTTGGAAAAAATACAAAAACATGTAAATTCTATTTTAATGCATAGTTTCATCCTTCACAAACATATGATGAAAGACAAAGAGGTTTGGAACCTTTGTTGTCTCCGTTTCTCTAGAGAATAGTGATTTTATAGTGGTTAGTCTACAAATTTAGAAACTATTATGAAGTTTTACTACGTTAATTGACAAAATATTAAAACGATGTCCATGTACCATGAAAAAGAGTTTAATATACATTAATACAAATGTAAAATGTGTTTATAAATTTTAAAACAACATTAAAGATCATAGGCATAGTATATAGAGAATTTACCGAAAAAATCAATATTTTCGTAGGGGTTGTTAATACATATATTTTGAGGAAAAAAAACCGAAAATATGAAATAGCGTTTTAATGCATAGTTGCATCATTCACTAACATATGATGAAGGTCAAAGAGGTTTGGAACTTTTGTTGTCTTTGTTTCTCTAGAAAATAGCAATTTTATAGTAGTTAGTCCACCAATTTAGAGAGTATTATGAAGTTTTACTAAATTAATTGACAAAAAATTAAAACGATGACCATGTACCATGAAATAAAGTTTAATATACATTAATACAAATTTATAATGTGTTTTAAAATTTTAAAACAACACTAAAGATCATATGATTCAATATATAGAGCATTTACCGAAAAATTCAATATTTTCGTAGAAACACAAACATTTTGGAAAAAAAATCAAAAATATGAAAATTATGTTTTAATGCATAGTTGCATCCTTAACAAACATATTATCAAGGTCAAAGAGGTTTGGAACCTTTGTAGTCTCCGTTTCTCTAGAGAATAGTGATTTTATAGTGGTTAGTCCACCAATTTGGAGAGTATTGTAAAGTTTTAATAAATTAATTGACAAAAAATTAAAACGATGCCCATGTACCATGAAATAGAGTTTAATATACATTAATACAAATGTAGAATGTGTTTAGAAATTTTAAAACAACACTAAAGATCATAGGCTTCAGTATATAGAGAATTTACCGAAAAATTCAAAAAATATGTAATACTAATTTAATGCATAGTTGCATCCTTCACTAACATATGATGAAAGTCAAACAGGTTTGGGACATTTGTTGTCTCCATTTCTCTAGAAAATAGCGATTTTATATTGGCAATCCACCAATTTAGGGATTATTATGAAGTTTTACTAATTGACAAAAAAATAAAGCGATATACATGTACCATGAAAGAGAGTTTAATATATATTAATACAAATGTAGAATGTGTTTAGAAATTTTAAAACAACACTAAAGACCACAAGCTTCAGTATATAGAGCATTTACCAAAAAATTCAATATTTTCGTAGGTGTTATTAACACATATATTTGGAGAAAAAAATAAAAATATGAAAATTATGTTTTAAGGCATAGTTGCATCATTCACTAACATTTTATGAAGGTCAAAGAGATTTGGAACATTTGTTGTCTCCGTTTTTCTAGAGAATAACGATTCTATAGTGGTTAGTCCACCAATTTAGGGAGTATTATGAAGTTTTACTAAATTAATTGACAAAAAAAAATTAAAACGATGACCATGTACCATTAAAGAGAGTTTAATATACATTAATACAAATGTATAATGTGTTTTGAAATTTTAAAATAACACTAAAGATCATAGGCTTCAATATATAGAGCATTTACCGAAAAAATCAATATTTTCGTAAGGTTTGACACATAGATTTTGAAAAAAATTTAAAAATGTGAAAATTATGTTTTAATACATAGTTTCATCCTTCACTAACATATGATGAAGAACAAAGAGGTTTGAAACCTTTCTTGTCTCCGTTTTTCTAGAGAATAACGATTTTATAGTGGTCAGTCCACCAATTTAGGGAGTATTATGAAGTTTTACTAAATTAATTGACAAAAAATTAAAACGATGCTCATGTACCATGAAAGAAAGTTTAATATATATTAACACAAATGTAAAATGTATTTAAAAATTTTAAAACAACAATAAAGATCATAGGCTTCAGTATATAGAGCATTTACCGAAAAAAATCAATATTTTTGTGGGGTTATTAACACATAGATTTGGAGAAAAATTCAAAAATATGAAAATTATGTTTTAATGCATAGTTGCATCCTTCAGTAACACATTATCAAGGTCAAAGAGGTTTGGAACCTTTGTTGTCTTCGTTTTTCTTGAGAATATCAATTTTATAGTTATTAGTCCACCAATTTAGGGAGTATTATAAAGTTTTACTAAATTAATTGACAAAAAAATTAAAAATGATGTTCATGTACCATGAAAGAGAGTTTAATATACATTTATACAAATGTAGAATGTGTTTAGAAATTTTAAAACAACACTAAAGATCATATGCTTAGTATATAGAGAATTTACCGAAAAACTCAATATTTTCATACGGGTTAATACATAGATTTGAAGAAAAAAATTCAAAAATATGAAATACTGTTTTAATGCATAGTTTCATCTTTCACTAACATATGATGAAGGTCAAAGAGGTTTGGAACTTTTGTTGTCTCCGTTTTTCTAGAAAATAGCGATTTTATAGTGGTTAATCCACCAATTTTAAAAATATTATGAAGCTTTACTAAATTAATTGACAAAAAATTAAAACAATGCCTATGTACCAAATAGAGTTTAATATACATTAATACAAATGTAGAATGTGTTTAAAAATTTTAAAACAACACTAAAGATCATAGGCTTCAGTATATAAAACATTTACCGTTAACACATAGATTTTGAGAAAACAAATTCCAAAATATGAAAATACTGTTTTAATGCATAGTTGCATCATTCACTAACATATGATGAAGGTCAAAGAGGTTTGGAACTTTTTTTTTGTCTTTGTTTCTCTAGAAAATAGCGATTTTATAGTTGTTAGTCCACCACTTTAGGGAGTATTATGAAGTTTTACTAAATTAATTGAAAAGAAAATAAAACGATGCCCATGTACCATGAAAGAGAGTTTAATATATATTAATATAAATGTAAAATGTGTTTAAAATTTTTAAAACAACACTAAAGAACATAGGCTTCTTCTGTATATAGAACATTTACCAAAAATTTCAATATTTTCGTAGGGGGTTATTAACACATAGAGTTTGAGAAAATTTCAAAAATATGAAAATTCTGTTTTAATGCATAGTTGGATCTTTCATTAACATATTATGAATGTCAAAGAGGTTTGAAACCTTTGTTGTCTCAGTTTTTCTGGAGAATAGCGATTTTACTGTGGTTAGTCCACCAATTTAGGGAGTACTATGAAGTTTTACTAAATTAATTGACACAAAAATTAAAACGATGTTCATGTACCATGAAAGATAGTTTATTATACATTAATACAAATTTTGAATGTGTTTAGAAATTTGGAAACAACACTTAAGATCATAGGCTTCAGTATATAGAACATTGACCGAAAAGCTCAAAATTTTCGTAGGGGGTACATAGATTTTCATAGGTTAACACATAGATTTTGAGAAAATTTCAAAAATACGAAAATAATGTTTTAATGCATAGTTTTATCCTTCATTAACATATGATGAAGGTCAAAGAGGTTTGGAATCTTTGTTGTCTCTATTTTTCTAGAGAATAGCGATTTTATAGTGGTTAGTCCACCAATTTAGGAAGTATTAGTCCACCAATTTAGGAAGTATTATGAATTATTACTAAATTAATTGAAAAAAATTTAAAACGATGCTCGAGAAATTTTAAGACAACACTAAAGAGGATAGGCTTCAGTATATAGAACATTTACGAAAAAACTCAATATTTTCTTAGAGGTTAACACGTAGATTTGAGAAAAATTCAAAAATATAAAAATACTGTTTAGATGCATAGTTGCATCATTCACTAACATATGATGAGGATCAAAGAGATTTGAATTTTTTGTTGTCTCCGTTTTTCTAGAGAATAGGATTTAATATTGTTTAGTCAACCAATTTAGGTAGTATTATGAAATTTTACTAAATTAATTGACAAAAAATTAAAACGATGCCCATGTACCATGAAAGAGAGTTTAATATACATTAATACAAATATAGAATGTGTTTAGAATTTTAAACAACACTAAAGATCATACGCTTCAGTATATAGAGCATTTACCGAAAAATTCAATATTTTCGTAGGGGGGTTAACACATAGATTTTGAGAAAAAATTCAAAATATGAAAATATTATTTTAATGCAGAGTTTCATCCTTCAGTAACGTATGATGAATGTCAAAGAAGTTTGAAACTTTTGTTGTCTCTGTTTCTCTAGAAAATAACGATTTTATAGTGGTTAGTCCACCAATTTAGAGAGTATTATGAAATTTTACTAAATTAATTGACACAAAATTAAAACGATGCTCATGTATCATGAAATAGAGTTTAATATACAAATGTAGAATGTGTTTAGAAATTGTAAAAACAAACATAAAGATCATAGGCTTCGGTATATAGAACATTTACCGAAAAACTCAGTATTTTCGTAGGGGTTATATATATATAAACCAGTCTCAACCGTGCTTTCATCAACTCCTGAGTTTTTCATCAGCTTCTTGAATTGTCACCGGTTATAAAAGAAAAAGACTACAGACCGGTTTACGCAGCTAGATTTAAGAAAACGAAACTCATGGTTTGATTGGTGTGAAACAGTCGATGTGTTTTTCTTTGTTTTGTTAATGCAGAGTTGTAGAACGAAAGAGGAGTTTGAGGAATGTGGAGCAAGCATATGCCGAACTAATCCGGTGTTCAAGGGGATGTATTGAAATAAATTGAAGCTGCGTCAGCAAATTAACAAGGCTTTTTCTATTTCTAGAAATTAAACACGGTTAATTAGTAATAATTGGTTGTCATGGTACATGCAGAGGTTGGTGCGGCATGTTGTATTTGTACCATAGACTAGTTTTTTGTTTTCTGTTCCATAATTAATAATATAAAACTCATTTAAGTATTTTTAATTTAAACCGCTACAATGCAATACTATAAAAGTTTAAATTAGTGCACAAGTGAGGGAGAGGGTGATGCAATGCTTAGGGCCCAACATTTACTTGATGGGATATAAATGTTTTTGGGCGTTTTTTGGAACATTTCACCTTTAGTGATCAATAAATTTTTGTTTATAAAATAGATCATATCATCTTCTCCATTTTCTCATAAATCTCTCTTCTCTAAGTTTCGATCTTTTCAAAATATGTCATCCTCAGATAGGATCTGAGTGGAATGATGATATGATCCACAAGAGGATTGCAGAAATCATGAAGGTATCCCAGAGCGTGGTGCAGGGCAAAAGCTAATATCTTCAACAACATAAGAAAGAAACTTTTTTACTTAAACCTTGCTATAATTTAGAAGAACAAATGTTGTTTGTTTATTTTTAAATTAAATATGATTTTGTTTTTTTCTCGTTAAATTTATGTAATACTATTTTCCCAGGTATAAGTTGTTTAAAGCTCCACAAATGTCCAACCCTCGCTCATAATCATAAATAAAATAAAAATAAGCAAAATTTTAAAGGAATTTGACTTTCAATATTCTCACATACCAACTATTAAAACATGAATTAAATTCGAGATTACATGTTATTTTATAGATTATGCTACTAACTTTAAAAATAAATCATTTTCTCATTAAGGACAATTCTATCATATTAAAATTGGTTACAACATATAACAATTTAGAATTAACATTTAACTCTTCTTAATTTCTTAAGATATTAATATTTGACACTTAGTAAAATATATTTTCTAACATTTTAACGTGAACCGAAATCATATTGAAAGACATTTAGGATTGACAATCCCCTAGACTATATTTGAGACTATATTTGAGACTATATTTGAGAAGTGATTTGTATATATGTCATCACTAACTTTCACAAAAAAATGATGACATGGCTTAAAAGAAATATGACATGGCATAAATCTAATTGTGACATATAAAATTTACTATATTTAGATTTATATTTTTGGTAAGATTTCTTAAATATAACAATGATGATTTTCTATATACGGATGTATATTTTTGGAAAAGTTTCATAATATAGTAATAACTAATAAATTTTATATCAAAAATATTTTTTCTCAGTAAATATTCATTTTAAAGATTTTATGATACCTAATAACTTTTACATATCAATTAAAATAATATGTTTTTATATATAAATAATAATTTCGAATATTAAAATTTTACATCAATATATGAATCATATTTTTATTATTAAAATAAGTGTAGTTTAAAATATATTTTATCAACGTATATAAGTTATTTTTATTTAATGTATATATTATTAGAAATAATTTATATATTTACAAATAGACATATTTAAAAATGGTAATTAAATAAATAATAATATAATAAAGTAACATATTAGGTTATATTACAATAAGATATTTTAAGTTCTTTTAGGAAAATTACCTAAGCACACGCAATAAACTCAATATGTAAACATTTATTATTTTAATTTATCATTAGTAAAATATATTGAGGATTACAAAATAATTATCACAAAATAAAAATATAAAAAAATTATATGATGACCCTGAGCAATAATTTCCAGACCCAATAAATTTAAAATATTTAGGTACAAAACAGAATATGTAAACCTTATATTATAGGACATTTAATATTTATTGACACTTAACAATCCATGAGCTATAAGAGATCAAAAATCAATATGTAAACATTTTATTATTTTTAGCTAGTTTATCTAGCATGGGTCAGTTTCATTATATTCTAAATTATTGCAATGACTTAAAATAAGATAAAGCCACTGAATCAGCAAAATATTTTTTTATGATTTTTCAAAAAGAACGAATAGTTTATACTTGTTAGCAACTTTGTTTTTGATAGCTAAAACTCAATATAAAGATAAAAATCCAACATAAGAAAAAATCATTTTACCAAAAAGACTAAATCAATGAAAATTCACATATTTTGTCTAACGCTAGAAAATATAAGCATTATAATAGAAAGTATATATATATATATATCGAATAACTGTATTAGTATTAAAAAGTATATTATCCATGACAAAATTGGTATTGATATTTTCTATCAAGGAATAATGAATAATTAAAAATACATTTAATCTGAAAATTAAACTGCATGACGTGGATTAATATTAGTTGTTAAATATAATGCATACAATCTAGACTTTATAGAACGTGTTAATCTATAAATGTAGGTAAAATGTGATTAAATCACTTAAATAAGACTTACATGTATACGCATTTTTATATTTGAAATATATATCTGCACAAAAGATAATTGGCAGATTAGTAAAGTTAACAAACTGTAAAATAATATTTACATGAATACTTAAGAAAATAAAATAATTATAGTCTGCTCATAGCGGTTCACATGTGATCTAAATAGGAATTAATCACACTCACATTCTTTAAGTTGCCTTTTGGTTTCATCGATTTATGTTTGACTGAAACTTGAATCCCATCTCCATGGCCTATAAGAAATACCTACGACGCTGAGTTTCATCATTTGAAACAGATTTTTAAAAATCATAGCTTTAAATATAAATTAGATCTCGATCCGTGCAACAGTACGGGTTTTTGTTTTTATTTATTTGTATATAGAAATTTTATTTTCAATTCTAAATTGGTATATATTATAATATTTATGTGTCTATCAATTTTTAAAACATAATAAGTTTACGGTATATTTTTTTTCATTGAATAGATTGTTTCAAACTTTCAAATGTATTTGTATCTTCTTCTATATATATTTTTCGGATTATTATTTCATTATTAAAATCGTAACTATATATAAAAATATTAGTAAAATATGGTTTTATTGTCATATTCAAAGATATTGTAATATTTCACAAATTTAGAAAGTTTTTTAAAAATTAAATTTTTCGCTTCATAGATTTATATTATCGAGTAAATAATTAAAAATTTAGTTTTTTTTTAATTTTTAAAATAAACTATATAGTTTAAAATTTATTTTCATTGGTTTAAGGTAGTAAAGATGAATCATTGTTAGATAATATGATTTTTGTTATTTAAAAAAAAAATCTTTATAATTTTAAAAGTTAACATCGACAAATATTTAAATAATTAACATATGGATGTATAGTATTACAACATTAAATTATATCTGTTTAATTTATACTATCTATAAATCTAATGTTTAAATCCAATTATTGATAGCCCAATAAAAATTTCTGGTTGATCCAAAATTTAAATGATAAGATTATAGATTAAATGTAACATGAATTTCTAAAAATAGATCCATTAAGTCTATTTTTTTTAAAATCACACATGAATCAAGGTTGTGACTTCTGTTTTAATATATTAGATGTGTATACCTTTTTATTCAGAACAATATTTTTCACAATGTGTATACCTTTGGTTTGTGATAGTAATACTAAACTTGTGACTATGAAGTTCTCATTTTGCCGTACTGTGAAAATTAAGCTGCAAAATAGAAATATATCATTACAATATCTTAGTGTAAATCATGCAGAAAGAATCATAGAATACCTTTTAGGAATAGAGAAGATGAATTTGCTTTAAATAATCATAAGCTTTTGTCACTGTGCTTTGCAACACTCAAAGACAAAATAAAAACGATAATGAAGAAGACCCATAAATTATAGACAAACAGTTGATAGGAATATAGAAGATGAGACAGTGAACATGATGGGAAGTTATATAGTTCATTGTTGAACGTGTTATAGTGTGTTGGTTTTGAGAAAAAAAATTGGAATTTGAATTTCTTGGCAGTTACAGAAATATTTACGATCAAAAAACGTTTTATCATTTTGATTTTTTGGATTTTGTAAAACATATACCATGTGTCATAATAGGACTAGTCGTGTCTTTAGTATATAAAGGATTTTGCTAATAAAAACATTAAAACTTATATTACAATCATAAGTTATGCAATATGTTTCAATTTAACAGCAGTCATATTCATTTTGACAATAATGCATATGGGGCAAGGGTTTAAATTATTTTTGACAATAATGCATATTAGCTTACAACCATAAAATATCTAAGGTGATGTATGTTATTTTTTTTTCCGTCAAAGTTTTTTTAAATTAGATAAATGGGCCAGGTCTAGTAAACGGCCGAAGCCCGATTACAGCAAAAGACGGTTACAAGTCCAAAAAATTACGGGCTAAATGAAAAAGCTAAACGGACCCTCGGCCCAAACTCAGAAGCTGCACGACCCCGTCGGATATAGCGTGTCGAGGAGGCTGACTCGACACGTGGATCTGCTCCATTAATGCGTCACGCGTCGTAACTGCCTCAACTTGACCGCCTCTGCCTCTATGCCGCCAGAACAACACCATCAAAATCCTCGTTCGTCGGAGCTCCGTAACCGACAAGCCTCCAACGAACCCATAGCCGTTCTTCACCGCACTGTCATCACGCCGGAGAGTTTCAACGAACCTCGAGATCTCCTTCGACTTTAAAACACTTCAAACCCTAGACACTCGAACCGAGAACCATCACTTTCTTTCCTTGAAAGTCGTCACCTCGCCAGAGAGCTTCATCGTCTACCGAGATCTCATCCGCAGTAACCCAACCCCACCTTGACGACAACCACGCCGAACTTGACACAAATCAAACCTAGTAACCTTAACCCAAACGAACACCGGGTTCCTAAGCGGCAGCGCGGAGCTTTGCTAGCCTCCGCTCTCCGTAACCAAAAGCCGGCGAAGACGAATCTGAAAGAGACTCCCTTCCCGGAAGCTAGAGCCGGCGACGGTGGATCTGAGCAAGCCTCCACCTCCCGGAAAACACCACATCTAAATATGCAAGCCGCTCCCTCTCCACCAGGGACCTCCAGACGAACGCGTCGTTACTCCAAAACCGAGCCACCGTTAGGGATGGTAGCGGTACCAGAGATCGGACAAGGCGGTCGTTGACAGGACGGCAAAAAAGGAGCGAAGGGGAGCAACTACGAGGGACAAGAAAGGACTCCGGCGCCAGCACAGACGCTCACGCGCCGGCCGAACATCGGTCCCCAAAGTAGATCTAACTTCTCTCTAGAAGAAATCAACCCAAGATGATGTATGTTTATATAAAAGAAAAAGCTACAGAGAAGAAAAATAAATTTTCACTTTCCCACTAGGGTCAAGTCCCTACATTATTAAATGACTGCTTGGCAGTAATTGATTGTTTTAAGATGTCAAAGTCTGTAATTTCTCACACAAAACCAAAAGTCACTTTTTTCTTTTGGTCTGAAATTGTAAGTAACATAAAGTTTGGGTTGAAATGGTAAATAACATAAAGTTGAAGGTAGGACTGTCGGAGAAAGGATAAGACTTTAGACCCAAAGAGATCATCAGCAAGAAAAAAATGGCAGCTTTGAGTTCCACTTCATGTCTACACTCACTTGCTGGCCACGAAAGATACTTCCTCTCATGTAAAACATCCCAATTTTCAAAACCCTCGTTCATAAAACCTTCTCTGAAGAAACCCAGATTCTCAGTTCCGTTTTGCATCAAGCAAAGTGATCTTGACCAGAAGCAAATTAAACAAGAATCTAGCAGAGAAGAAGACAAAGAAGAAGAAGATGATTATTGGGTTGTTACAGCCGTAAGAAGCAAATACAATGAGATTGTTATAGTTGATACTGTTGATGCCCGATATCTCCTCCTTGATTCAACTAGTAAGATTTTTGTAACATCTTTGAAAAATAAAATGTTTTATAATCAAATCCTCTGTTTTTTTTTTTTTGTAACATTGTTTTTTCTTATATGTAGAGAATGCACATAGTGTTATCAACAAGGGGGGTGAGAATTGGACTGATTCTTATTGGGTATGTTACATTTTCCATAATCTCTTGTTTCTCTTTTGGTATGTAAATGTGGTTTTGTCATAGATTAAATAATTTTATTGTGTTTGTTTTGAATCTTATCAACGTTTTATTACAGGATGAGTTTGCAAGTTTGCCACCTATTGTCCCTGATGGTCCCATTGCAATCTATGGATTGGTGAGAGCTACTCAATGAATCTCATATCAAAGTGTCTTAGATGTACATTGACTTATGTTCATATGTTATAGGGTGGTGGAACAGCTGCAAGACTGATTCTTGAGTTGTATCCTTCTGTTCAGCTTGAGGGTTGGGAAATTGATGACATTGTATGAAAATTCATACTCTTGAAACAAAATAAGATTTTTATCTAATGGAATATTGAGTTCACTTTGTTTTTTTTTTATGGACAATAGTTGATTGAGAAAACAAGAGAGTATATGGAGCTATCTGAGTTAGAGAAGCCAACACCAAAAGGCGGTAGTCTTCGTGTTCTTGTAGATGATGCTCTTTCTCCTTCTGAAGATGTTTCAGGAAAATATGCTGGTGAGATTTTCAGTTAATGTATGTTGCATGTTTCTTGTCTAAATTCTTGGAATTTTATTTGGAATTAGGGATCATTGTTGATTTGTTTGCTGATGGAAAGGTCTTAGATCAGCTGCAACAGGTACTTACAAACGGTTATGGTTGTTAGTATCATGATCTAGGCACATGTTTTTGAATTTAGCGAATGCGTAGGTTCAAATGTGGCATGATCTAGCTAGCAGGCTGATGCCTAACGGTCGCATAATGGTGAACTGTGCCGGAATCGAAGAAGAGAAAGTTGTAACAAATGAGAAACCTAAGTTGGTGTTAGGTGATTCGGTTTGGATGTTGAATCCTACCATCAAGGTCATGTCAGAAGCATTCCCTGGACAGGTAGGCAACACACATTTCATCTTCCATCCTTTTATGTTACTTGCTCGTTTAAATGGGATCCTCGATGCAGGTTTACTGGAAGAGGACGCCAGATTCAGAAGGCCTTAACTTTGTTGCATTGACCGGAGGAGAACCTGATCTTAGTGACTGGTCTAGCAAAGTTCCAGTCCGTTTGAGTGAACCAGTGAAGCAATGGAAACTATGCGAGGATCTTTGATTCATGGATGTTTTAGAAGGCATTTTCAACATTTGACATCAAGAAAGAAGTCAAACCATCAAAGAGTTTATTAAGGATCTCATCAAGAAAATGCTAATAAATTGATAAGAAGCTCACATTTGAACAGTGAGATGCTTTATGAAATGAGTTTAGACATCTTTGTAATTACATTTTAATTTTCTAAACGTAAGAAAAAAAGACAACACATCACACGCTTTGTTTCTCTCCTGTATTCCTCTCTTCTTGTTCTCTGTTGGAACAATGTTGTGGCAAAAAATCTATTGCTTCTCATTACTATCCCTAGTTGTTAGGTGTAAGGGAGATGAATCTTTTGCCTGAACTAACCGATTATGAAGAAGATCCAGTGGAAAAAAAGAGAACGAAGAAGCTTTTTACTTTGTGATTCAAAGATCAGCTGGCGATTCTTAAAATGGAACTAATCTGAAAAGATTAAGGTTTCTTGGTCTGAACAACAATCTAACCGGTTTTGTGCCAGCTTGAGGCTTTGCCTTTGTTCATTAGACATTAATGGAAACAAACTAACAAGTGAGCTTAGATTCTCCAGAAAGTATTATGAGAAGATTTGAGGCTTGGAAGAATCCAAATCTCCATCAACCATTCCAGATTGTAATGCAAGAATCTCCAGAAGCATCTACATCATCTGGCGTGGAGTGAAGCCATGCACTTGTGAGGAGAAGGAAGATAGCAAAGAGGGTTGTTACTTCAATAAACGTGAAACCAGATGTCATCATCGATGGTGTTTGTGAGCTCCTCAAGCTATTGGTTTTTTTTTTAAAATATGTAAAAAAAATGAAAATTTGGCCCATGCAGGTTTCGAACCTGCGACCTTCGCGTTATTAGCACGACGCTCTAACCAACTGAGCTAATGGGCCATTTTGTTGACTTGCTGCCTTCTACTTTTAGTAAAATGAAATGAAGAGAAGGCAAATCATGTAGTTTATGTGATGTGGAAGGAACAAATCCTATTGGAAATAATTTATTACATACAACTATACGGATTAAAGTATAAGTACTATGCCAACATATAGACTTGTCCAAATACTTTGTAGCTCTCTCCTTGTCTCTCAGACAAGACTTTCATGTATTATATATAAATATACATACTTTGAGATAAGATAGGCATATGCAGTGTTATAAGAAAGGAGAACACAAATAGAAAAAGATACTTAGAAGTAGCCCAAAATGTTCTAGAATTGTGGACAGAAACAACTAAATTACACGGAACTAATAAGTGGGTAGGCCGGACTAATAGTGTCTCTGAATAGTTTTCTTACAAATAGACATGTAAACAAGTCAATAACAACAAAAAGCCACAGAAGCTTCTTAAACGTTACGAAGAGTTCAACGACAAGTAAATCGCATTACAAATCAAAGTTCTAGTTGATATGTAGTTTGAGACATCGTAGGTCAACTCTTGTTCGTTTTTTTTGGTACAATTAATTTATTTTTAAAACCCAACAATTGGGATGATCGGGGATGGTACTACGTACTAAAGCATTAATATATAATCTCAAATCAGAAACAAGATGAACTACTAATGTACAACAGAACTGATTGTTCCACTTAATATAATTAGTTTTGAATTGAAAAAAAATTGTGCTTGATCATCGTTGTCCATGATTAGAGAAAAAGGAAACCAAAACGTTCAAAAGTGAAATGGCTCAATTATTTCAACTTTATTTATTAGGGCATACCACAAAATTTCTATCCCGTGAAGAAGTGAAAGAGACAAGAGAGAAGAGACCGGTGGTGATGGTCACGACGGCGACGATGGTAGGACCGCCGCACGTGGGCTGCCTTACCCATGTCTTTATTTGACCCGTCAACGTACTTCTATTTTAATTATTGGATTCTTAAGTACTTTATTTTTTCATCTTCTTGACCCCTCAGCACATTTGTGAACGAGTAGTGAAGAAGTTTAGTAAAGAGATCGAATATTAACTATCAGTCGGCCATTTTCTTCTAAGATGTTATGTTACGAGCTAATACAGATCAGTTCTGATATCTCGTGTTACTGTTGACGTAATTTTATTCAATATTATAGAATAAATTATCTGCGGCTCAGAGCATAATGAAAGGAGGTTTCTTAGAGCGTAATGAATGCAAGTTTCTTAGAGCATATTTATCCCATATACCCTATTAAGAGTTTCTTATTTATTTTATTTTTTTAAGTTTTTTTTCTGATTAAAAAAAAAAATTAAAAGGCGCACCAATCGCGGACCGCCACGTGTCGGTGGGCTCCGCGAACAGTAAAAAACACACAACAGACGTCTTTTATTCTGGCCACTTAACATACGATTTTTTCTGAAAACTGGCTCCTTCCTTTAGAGACGCTAAAAAGGACGCGATAAAAATGCTTTTAGGAAGGATTTTTTAGCGGATATAAGAGACGTCTCTTAGCTTTTAACTAAAAAAAAGTCAAGAGACGTTTCTTATATCTTTTATTTAAGAAGCGTTGTTAAAAACTAAGAGACATATCTTATATTCATTAAGAGATCCTCCGTAACACACTTGCATTAATCATAGTCTCAACTTTTGTAGTTCTCACCGGATTAGATTAGTCTGAGGGTATTTTATTTTTACCTGTGGATTACTCCATATTGCAAATTTGAATTTTCTTACCAACTATAAGTTATATTAAATCATTATGACCTTTAGTTTACGTAATCATTAAACCGCTGAGTACATAATACAAGACATGAAATTTTATATTTCTGATAGAATACAATTAGACGTGACATGGTACACCATAATTATTTTAGCGCCTACTGATAATTTGGTAACGTCAGATAAATAAGAGGGGCCCAAAGAAACTAATGAAGATTGTGTCCCTTGGTTTATATATATAGTTGCGCAAATTAAAATACAGTATAACTCTATGATTGAGTCTCTATCTCTCTCATTACAGATGTATTTTGAGTAATTATCATTAATTTAACAATTTTATAGTACTAATAAGTTTGAGCCAAACCGTAGAAGTGTTTCTGGTGTGTCGGGATCAATGAGATTAGTTTAACCCATCCCCATGCGCCATGCGTGGGGCAGCAATAATAAACAATTTTAATACTATTGGTTTTTACCCCAGAACGCGTTAGGCGCTACTTGGACGGTCGGATTGGGCCTAGCGCCTAAAACGAAAATCGGATATTAATCAGAAGTTATGCGGGGCGAAATTTTTAGATTGTTTACTATGTTATAAAACATGTTAATCTTTAATTGTATGTATCATTAATAAATTTTCATGTTTAAGATTGTATAAAACACACAAATAGAATATATAAACTTAATATAGTGTAATTTTCATCAAAATTATGAATATAAATGATATTTATAAAATTTTAGATCAAATAAATAAATAAAAATATTATTAAAAATAAAATAAAAATAATAAAAATAAAAGATTAGGCGGCTAGGCGGTCATTTAGGTGGTCTAGGCGGAGAAAATCGGATATCCAATTTTTTTAACCGATTTGGCATTAATCGGAGCGGAAAAGTGTTTAGGCGGTCGATTTTTAGAACATGGGTTTTTACTAACTATAAAAAAATTATTATCATTGCCGCCTTTGAATAATACATTACATCATAAGAAGAGAGTTGTTGCATTTTTGGTTTGACTAAAATCAGGGGTTTGGTTCTAGACAACCTGTTTACAAGAAAACATTTGCTTTTAGTATCATAATCCTTAGTCGTCATAATTCATCCCGGAAACACACATGATCAAACTGCATGATCAGAAAATTCGAAAGCATATGTATTGTATTTTGTGGTTCGTATAATATTGAAAGATAAAAAGTATGATCATTGAATTTGAGATTTCAAAACCTTAATTAACCCAAGAAGAAGAGATAGAGTACAGATACATGAACGACCATTTTTACATTAACCGTATATTCTTTTCTTTTTTTCGAATGTCATAGAACAAAGCCAAAAGCTATTACAAAACTTTATCAACTCTCTCTATTATGCCGTCAATATTTACAATATTGCTCCAAAGAAGACGACTCTGCTAACCAGTAGAGACACCTAACCTTAAACCCTTTAACTACTCCACGACCTGGCACTAAACTCGGATCCGAACCGACCCGCTTAAGCTCCAAACATCACGATGGGTTCTTTATCAATCCCTTTTATACAAACGATCTTGATCAAAATGATTTGAGAATATATCTGAAGAGAAATCAATCGCTCCAACAAAGAAGCATGACGACACATCTTCGAATGATGTAAAGCTTAGCTCTCTGTTCTTTAAGAACAGCTCCAAGTCCCCTACTCGACACCCTTCTCTTTGAACCTCCCATGCTTTGACTGGATCCCATCTTCACGATATCGAATAAAACGGAAATAATTGTTTTCTTTTATTAGGATTTGATATATGTGTAAGAGAATTAATAGAAATGATGATGATACAAAAGAAAATGAGTCTACCCTTTTATAGAAGAAGAGAAAGATAAAATGCGACCCCACACACTTCTCTTTCACTACCAACTTGTATGTTTTTGTGTTATTGCAATTTATTATCATTGAATTTTGAATGGTTTATATGGTCACAATTTCACAATATCCCCAAAACATATATGCCCTATTTGTCCCCGTTGTTGGTATGTATCAAAACACACATGCATGCCACGTTGCGGTTAAAATTTGTTTCAAAGCAATTATTTTGCGGAATTTTCAAACAAGCGATTGTCTCCGTCGACATATATATATATATATATATATATGTATGTTATATTTCTTCTAGATTAGTATGGTGGTAGAATATTGCTTCTGGATGTTGTGATGGTAATTTGAATATCAGCCATAGTTTTAAGCGTCAAACGAGGTCTAATTTACAAACGCACACAACAAACTTTTGGTTTTATTATCTATATATTCAGAAAATTATCGCTGATTAAGTTCAAAAAAAATTGTCGCTAATTTGTTTAAAAAAAGTTAATTTGAATAGTACATGGCAGTGACGCCTTTCCTTTATTTCTAGGTTATATAATATATCAAGGCCAATTTGGCAGATGCAAATGCAGTGGCAAACAGTTCCCTTTATTTTAGTAACCAATTCTAAATTGAAAATAAAGAACATAGGAGACAAAATTTGGTTTTGCAACTACCATAGTTCTTAAATCATAAGTAAAACTGTTGGAAGACCTATTCGTGCAAAAATAAGTTGACATACTAAAAGAATTTACAAAAAGAATCAGTGAACTAGCACTTATCACGATGAAAATACAGTTATATAGAACTTTAAATATTACTACTTTTTGTCGCAAAATTGTGACTTTTTCTTTAATAAGATAATGATATTCTCATATTTTGTTTTTGAAGTGGAAATTTTAGTTTAATTATAACTATTAACAAAAAAATCTAAATAGATAAAGTTTTGCATCTGATTATTTTATTTCTACGTGGCTCAATCATGATAGTTTCTAAATAGTAGACTTCTCAAATCGCACACAAGAAATAGTGAAATCACTAAAAAGTGTTACCGTCGCTA
This sequence comes from Brassica oleracea var. oleracea, assembly GCF_000695525.1. Lineage (NCBI taxonomy): Eukaryota > Viridiplantae > Streptophyta > Magnoliopsida > Brassicales > Brassicaceae > Brassica > Brassica oleracea. The sequence goes on from NC_027755.1 coordinate 20,690,860, forward strand.
GATCATATCCATCTCAAAGGATATACATGAACATCCAAATATCAGTGAGTGGAAGATAATGTATTCATTGGTTACAATCACAGTCAAATTTTGTGGACGATATGAATAGTTGGGTTTGTCATTTTTCTAAATAATTATTTATTTTTATAAACCCTATTGGATCCACGTCAGTGTACCAATCTGTTAGACCTTTCACGCACAATTTGCCATTCTGAGATGTGTTGTGATGTAAGAATATTTGTAAGAAAACATGCTCTTTTCTTTTACTTGCTAAAATATAAATTTAAATTTAAAAGTTATTTTATTCCACACAGCTTTTTTATGTGTTTCAAAAAAGAAATAATTAAAAAGTTATTTTATTCCACATAGCTTTTTTTTTAACAAGCTATGTTATAAAAAACTAGCTATTTTTCGTTCGATAATCATACTCGTCTGCATTAAACTGCCAAAACATTTGGAAATTATGATTTATATAATTAATCAAGAATACTGTTAAGATTTGAGAGAAGATTTATGAGAATGTGTTGTATATTTCTTATTGCTTACACCACTATATATAGTGGTTCATACAAGGTGGAGTCAAAAGGAGAATTGATTACAAAAATACTCTACATAATAACATGGTCAAACTCATAAAGACTAAGGTTGAATGGGTCTTCCATGTGGCTAGATGTAAACCCCCAATGGACTCTAGTCTTGAACTTGTATCGTCTAAGTTATGGACCATCCACTTCATGATTCATAACACTCCCCCTT
>NC_027755.1:20691641-20691961 GCF_000695525.1 Brassica oleracea var. oleracea
TCTCCCGGAAAACCCAAAACCCAATGTGGTAAAAAGGGAAACCAGAGAAAGGAAAAAGAGTACAACACACATTACTCCCCCTGATTTGGACATCACTGAAGGTCCTTGAGTCTACGCGTGCCAATCTTGTTGCGTGAACTTCCTGAATGTGCAAGAGGGAAATGATTTGGTGAAGAGGTCGGCTGAGTTTTCACTAGACCGGATCTGAAGGACGTTGACCTCTCCAGCTTTCTGCAACTCATCGGTAAAGAAGAACTTGGGTAGAATATGTTTGGTCCGGTCACCTTTGATATACCCGTCTTTGAGTTGAGCAATGCAAG
>NC_027755.1:20692288-20692830 GCF_000695525.1 Brassica oleracea var. oleracea
AGTCATATATAGCATACTACATCTTTTGAATTTCTTCCAGACATCATGTGTAGTGAAATATGTAGTAGTATCCACCACATTAGATTATATAGACATTTTCCGGTTTGTCTCACGATTTATCCTTCTTTCAAGATTTATATATTCACTGGGCATCATATGACGTTTACATATTCATGGCCAATACAATACGTCTTTTATATATCACTTTAAACCCCACGTTTCTTTCATTATTTATTATGAGTACTTTTGTGTGGGTTTATGATCCTCAATATATATCTCTGTATTCATGTGCTACATACTTGCGCATTTTCTATGAATGTATGTGTCGACACACTTATATATATAGTTCCTTTTAGTTCCAGACATGGTATAAATCAATTTGAGATTTCATTATCTAGGACCTTAATAACCTTATAACTTGGTGTCCCAAGCTATATGGTATGGTATCTAGTTGTTCAGCTGGCCAGCTTTATATCTCAATGTATGGAATGGTTTCCTTTAATAAAACTCGGATTTTATCTCATGCACATTTCTTTCTTTTT
>NC_027755.1:20693853-20695114 GCF_000695525.1 Brassica oleracea var. oleracea
TTCTTAGCCGTGTGTAGCAACAGCACATCCTTTGGATGGAATGTGGAGTAGGTCTTATATAATAAAGAATAATGTGTTATCCTTTCACCACATAGTTCAAGACTATAAGCAATATCCATCAGAGCAGAATTATATTTGTCCACGGATTCAAAATCCTGGAATCTGAGGATCTCCCATTTATGGTTGGCCTTTTGCCACGATACCGGTTTGAACCTTTTCCTTAACTGTAACCAAAGGTCACAAGGATCCTCAACATGGAGATACATGTCTCTTAATTTCTCAGTGAGATGATAACGAATAATCGTTATAGCTCTATGCCTTTCACTATCAATGATATCATTGTACTCATTGATGCATTGTCCGAGTCCTTTGGATCTCAGGGCAACAAGAGTATTCTTTACCCATTCTAGGTAATTATCTCCAGAGAGATTTATGGCAGAGTAATCATCCAGTGTTCTCTCTCACGGTGGTCCATTCAGTCAATTGGTGTTTCTTAAAAGGTAAACTAATCAAAACCTAAAGATCTAAGAACATCATATATCTTGAATCTTGGATCTATATGAATCCTAAAACTTATAAAAATCTATTGATCTAAAATTATCTCAAATATTAATCTTGAATCTAAGATCTATATGAATTTTGATTCTAAAATTATTTGAATCCTAAAAACTTATAAATCTCTAAAGATCTAAGTATCTCTAACAAAAAATTATAAGACTTATTAATCATCTAAATATCTATATGAATCTTGATTCTAAGAACTATTTGAATCATAGAGAAAATCATAAAATCATAAGCCTTTAAATCGGCTCTCCTTTTTTTTCCTATTTGATCCGACCTTAAATCCGGATTGTCTAAAGGATCAAAACCCATAATCAAACCCTTTGATCATCCGCATCACCAGCTATTCTAGCAGGATGAATAAGCCGGCCATCAAAAACCTCACCATCAAAAACCTTAAATCTAAATATGTATCTTGATGGCCATTATACATATCAATCCCCTAAATCCTTCTTGCTTGGTTTTCTCAGCCAGCAAATCCAAAATTCAAAACAATCAAAAACATCCCGAGCCATATTCGGCCAGATTCTTTGAAAATCAGTCAAACCAAATAAAATCGAAATAAATCCTAATCAATGCATATCTTTGACCATTGATGTTTGTTTTTGTAACTGATAAAATTTTAAAAACTTTTCTGATTTTATAAATGCATATTTAATTTTTATAAATGCATATTTGATTTTAATAAATGCATATCTTT
>NC_027755.1:20697561-20700804 GCF_000695525.1 Brassica oleracea var. oleracea
ACTTGGCCGGCGGAGCAAGGCTGAGGGCCGGAAGAGATGGCCGGAAAAGAGATGATCGCCTGCGGATGAGATTGCTCAGGTGGAGAGAATCTCGTGCTGATAACGTGTTAAGATTTGAGAGAAGATTTGTGAGAATGTGTTGTATATTTCTTATTGCTTACACCACTATATATAGTGGTTCATACAAGGTGGAGTCAAAGGGAGAATTAATTACAAAGATACTCTACATAATGACATGATCAAACTCATAAAGACTAAGGTTGAATGGGTCTTTCATGTGGCTGGATGTAAACCCCCAATGGACTCTAGTCGTGAACTTGTATGGTCTAGGTTATGAACCATCCACTTCAAGATTCATAACAAATATACATTAGTCCTAAAAATAGATTTATCTTCAATAAGATATGCACGTGCGTATTTGACTATATATTCTAGATAAGAATTCGCTAGGTTCTTTTTTTTCGTCAACAATTCGCTAGGTTCTAGAAGTACAAGTTATGCATTTCAGTTTTTGGTTAACTTGTTGTTCAAATAAATTAAACTATCCAACATTCTGGATTATTACATCAAAATATTTTCCCTTTACACATGTATTTGACTCTTATAAAGTGTACTTGACGTGGCATACATGCATGTTGAGATTTGTTTAGTGAGAATGTATTATTATGCACTAATCAAGGAATGCGTTAGGTGATGATTACTATAATAATTACTAACTAATTGGTCTTCGGTTGGCGCACGAATTATGATAATTTTAACAAAATGATATCAGGGCCAGTACTTTCGACTTCGAGTTTAATAATCAGATAAATGAAAATCTTGATAGTTCAGTAAGTTTGAAAGTACATAAATGCAGCGTCGTTAATTTCACAGGTTTAAGAATGTCGCTATGAGTCTACTTGATCTGAGTTGGTACAATGCAGTCTATAGCAGCCAGCAAGAGTTCTTACTTTTTGTAAAATAACTGGATCTCCCTCCATTCAAAAAAAGCTCTGGGCGAAGAACTTCGGATATAATATATAGTGGTATCGAATAGTTCTCATATCCATTCTGAAAGAGTTATTATATAGATTTAGATCCCAAAAAAACTCAATGTCAAACATATAAACAAATTGCTAAACCCACGCACAACTAAATAAAGAAATTCTCGGCTTGTGGCACGAGAATGAAAGTACAGGCTTCTTGGATAGAAAAACAAACGTATAACGGTTTCTTAGCCTTCTTCATGACTTAAGTTAAAAACCTGCTTCAATATTTTCAAAAGGCTATCATTTGCTCAAATGTTTTTTAGCTTTTAAGTGAAAGCCTAGCTCAACATCTAAAACTCTATCCTTAGAGCATCTCCAAAAGATACTCTATAACTTCAAATATGAAGTTTTTCGCACTCCAAAAAAGAACTCCAAAACTCTATATTTGAAGTTTCACTACTCAAAACTTCAAATTTCAAGTTTCATATTTTTATTTGCATTTTGGTCCCTACAATCATACATCACATTTATGATTCATAAATATTTTCTTGTTTATGTTTTAATCCTTAAAAAAATTATACCTCATAAATATTTTAATTTTTTGTTTACAGATTGTAAATTTTACACATAAAAATAAAATTTAAAATATTTTAAATTAGATTTAGACAACAATAATATACAAAAGAAACTTAACAACTTTTTTTATAAAAAATTACATGAAGACATAACTATTATGCAAATTTAAATACTATAACAACACTAATAGTCATGTAAGTTTGATCCGGAACCTTCAAAATTTTCAAATATTTTCCAATTTTTTTGTGTAACTGAAGATGGTTGTTGTAGTTGTTGTTGTTTTTGATGTCTTTATTCGTACAATTCTTTATTGTTCATATCGAATATATTCACGAGTATTAATATCATCGAAAAGAAATTAGTCTTTTAACAATATTTTATGTTTCTCTTTTACTTTCTTGTTCTGATCTAATGTATTTACAAGTATCAATATCACCCGATTTCAAAAACTTTTAGCTCGTAATCTACAAAGTAAAAATGGGGAGAGCCCTTTTTACTTCGAAATGCACTAATAGATCATATATTACGAAAATCAATTTATGGAATAATATAGTATTTTGTTTGAAGTTTAATATTAATTAAGTTATTTTTATTTAAATCTTTATAATTTAATAGAATATTTTATTAATTAATATTGTTGTAATATATTTATATATGTGCTAGTTATTTACAAAAGTTTTATGAATTCAAATCAGTTATGACAAATTTAAGGTTCATATTATAAAATATAAATAGTTTTGAAGTTGAGTTTGAAGTTTTACTTCTCACCTTTAAACTTCAAATATACTAGAAACTTATTCTTTTTTGAAATGATCTTATAGCTCAACTGCTGAAGTACATTTAAAGTTCATGCAAACCGTGTTATAAATAATCCCTCCCTATAGTCTAAGTAGCCTACATCGAATAGATTATAGGCCCATGGGCCTAGTCCAATAGTCTGTACTCTCAAAATAAATATCAAAAACATTTTATAACTTTTTCCAAAAACAAGTATTAAAATTTATCGACTCGTTACAGTTTTCGATTTTTCAGGGTTCGTTTTACCAGTGAAGTTACGAAGATGACGTCTACGGGTTTTCTATCCAGTTTCTCGTCATCTTCCTCCTTGCAGCTCCGTTCTGCTTTCAACGGCGAGTATGTATCTTCGTCGAGGAGCTTCATCGGAGCAGCTTCCTCTTCTCTATCGCTGCTCTCGGGTTTGTATCATTAACTTCTCACAGTTCATCGTTGAAAGAATGTGAGGATAAAAAGATGTAGATGAAGAACATTAAAGAACAGAGAGAGAGAGAGAAAGTAGATCTGAGAGAAACTTTATTCCCTTAAAATTCAAATTGTGGATCTAGATACAAGTTTTTTAAAGGCAAGTTGCCTCAGTACACAATACAATAAAATATTTATTGTTTAAAATATTCAACGGTCTCCTTCTTTCTTCTTCTTCTTCTTCTTCTTCTTTGCTTCTCAAGTCTGGTCTTCTGCTTCTAAACTCAAGTCTGATGCTTCTTATAAAGCCTTATAAAACCCTTATAAAACCTTATAAAACCTTTATAAAACCTTATAAAACCTTATAAGTATTTTCAAGTCTGGCAACTTAATTCTCAAGTCTAGCTGCTTTATTCTGCTTCATGTCAACACTCCCCCTCAAGCTTGACCATGTGGAACAAGTCAAGCTTGGAAGCCATGAAGTATTCCCTCATTAAAA
>NC_027755.1:20702016-20702288 GCF_000695525.1 Brassica oleracea var. oleracea
CATTCTAAGTTCACAGCCAATGAGAGTACAATCCGTATCGTGTGAAGCTTAGCTACTGGTGCAAAGGTGTCAAGGTAATCTTCACCATAGACTTGAGTGTAGCCTCTTGCAACAAGTCTAGTTTTTTTTCTTTCTGGTTGCCCATTAGCCAAGTACTTGATAGTGAATAGAAACATGCTTGTGACAGTCTTCTTGCCTTTGGGGAGCTCACTCTCAAACTAAGTTCCATTTCGGATCATGGCACTGACCTCATCATCTACTGAGTCTATCCG
>NC_027755.1:20702428-20703367 GCF_000695525.1 Brassica oleracea var. oleracea
AATTTGATGGACGCTTTCTCACCCTTGTGCTTCTCCTAAGCGGCTGACCTCTCCAACAATCTCAGCTTTAACTTCATTTTGTTGATCTGATTCCTCTTGTTGTTGGCTTTCATCCTGATCATGAACCTCTTGCTCTTGATCAGTAGTCTGCGGATCCTCTTGACCTATGTGTGGTTCCTCTTGACCAGTAGACGAATCCTCTTGATTCCCCCCTTCAGGATTAGGATGAGAAACCTCTTCAGCCGCATCCATACCATTGGCTTGATCTAAACTATTTGTTGAACCAGTAGTTCTTTCATTTGGTGTCATGATGATACCTAGGCTCTCCATGATAATCCGTAGGTTGTTTGCCCTATCTAAGGCCCCTTGAGATAGATCCTTGAGATTGTCCCAACTCTTCTCCTCATAATAGCCTCTAGATTCCACAAACTTGACCTCTCTGGATACTAAGACTCTTCTTGTCTCTGGAGAGTAGCACTTGTAACCTTTTTGAGTGGTAGAATACCCAATGAACACTGCCTTTGTGCTTCTGGCCTCAAGTTTGTTCCTATGATCACTTGTTTGCAATACATAGTACAAGCACCCAAATACCCGTAAATGGTCAATAGATGGTTTTCTTTTGTTCAATACCTCATAAGGTGTGGCATCATCAAGGACTCTTGTTGGAGTTCGGTTGATGAGATAGCATGCTGTCATGACTGCATCACTCCAGAACCTCTTAAGCATGTTGGTGTAGAACATCATGGACCTGGCCACTTCCATCAGATGTCGGTTTTTCCTCTCAGCTATACCATTTTGTTGTGGAGTGTAAGGGCAGCTGGTTTGATGGCTTATTCCATGCTTGGCCAAGTGGGATTTGAAAGCTGTGCTTGTATATTCCCCTCCATTATCTGACTTGAATACTTTGATCTTAACATTGAACTGATTAGTTATGTAGCT
>NC_027755.1:20704135-20740611 GCF_000695525.1 Brassica oleracea var. oleracea
CGCAGCAACAACTTCTTTACCATCCTCTCCTAGGATGGTCTTCTTGGTGTCTTTGCCGTCAACAACATACTCCCAAAGACCTCTGCCTCCAAGAGCGGTTTTGACAAGTCTAGACCACAGTAAGTAGTTGGTTCCCTTGAGGGTAACCGGAATAGACACGGATTTAAAGACATCAGTGTATGAGTTTTCCATTTTTTTTTCTGGGAATGAAGAACAACTCCAGAACAGGATGAACTTTACCAAAAATAGAAAGGGAAAATCAGAGATTTGAGGAAGTAAAGAGAATAGAGTAGAGAAGAATGAATCTCACGAGCTTACTTGTTCTGATACCATGAAAGAATGTGAGGATAAAGAGATGTAGATGAAGAACATTGAAGAACAGAGAGAGAGAGAGAGAGAGAGAAAGTAGATCTGAGAGAAACTATATTCCCTTAAAATTCAAATTGTGGATCTAGATACAAGTCTTTTAAAGGCAAGTTGCCTCAGTACACAATACAATAAAATATTTATTGTTTAATATATTCAACGGTCTCCTTCTCTCTTCTTCTTCTTCTTTGCTTCTCAAGTCTGGTCTTCTGCTTCTAAACTCAAGTCTGGTGCTTCTTATAAAGCCTTATAAAACATTTATAAAACCTTAAAAAACCTTATAAAACCTTTATAAGACCTTATAAAACCTTATAAGTATTTTCAAATCTGGCAGCTTAATTCTCAAGTCTAGCTGCTTAATTCTGCTTCATGTCAACAATCGTCACTTACTCTGTTCGTTTTGTTATAGCTTCTTCGCCGAGATAAAATTGGAGATAGAAAGTAACAGTAACGTTATAGGAAGAGATTAAACTTCCAATTTGAATGTTTGATAACTGGAGAGATTCGTCCTTATCTTCTCTAGGTCAGAAGAACTCGTATCCTCCTAGAAAACTCCACGTTTCTACCAAGAAAGTTTCTGGATTAGAGGAAGCCATTAGAATCAGAAGGTATTATTAATCAACTCTCATTTTGTTTGTATCCAAAGATATGCACATCTTGATTGATTGCTAATATAAGTGACATTTAACGGTGCGTTAGTGGTCGGTGGTAGCATGGCGTTCCAGCGTTGCTATGTATTGGCTTCTTCATTAAGATAGATTTGGCATGCTACCACCGACCACTAATTTCCTTCATAGTATGAGTATTTGTAATGTACATAGTACTATAGTAGTATCAGCTATCAACTATAGCTTAGATCATGCATGCCACTTTTCTTTCCTGGCCTGTCGAAATATTAAGTACTTTACTACACACCAGAAATTTTAATTTCAAAATTAATGATAGCAAATGAGGAAAAAAAAAATCCTAATGGTAAATCATTCGTGTGATGAATTATGTATGTAATGTGATTATTACCACAAAAAGAAAGGAAGTACTCTTAACCTACGTTGCATGGAATCAGAAGCGGATTCGTGGAAGCGGATTCGTGGAAGCGGAAACGTTTGGAAACGTAGAAGCGAATTTTTAAAAATATTTAGGAAGCAGATACGTTTTAGAAGCGTTTATATATATATATATATATATATATATAATTTATGTATAGTTTTTAAAATCATGTAAAATATTAATATTGAATAACTTAATATGAATTTATTATGTTCAAGATCAAATATTTATTATGTTCAAGAGCAAATATATAAATTTTTATCTTCATGTTTATATTCACAAACTCCATCGATGATATTCATAATTAATTAACTATGTTTTTTATTAAACTAAGTTTTCAGTACATACCTAATATTCTAAAAATTTAAATGTGTGACCTCTTATGTTCTTTAAACTATATTTGCAAGCTTTCTAAGAAATTCTATTTGCAAGCATAATTCTTTATTATTAAGATCTTCCAAATTAAAGTCTTTTTAAAAAAAAAAGATTTTCCAAACTAAAAATATACTATTAGTGACTCAGAGTTATTTAATAAATAATATTGTGCAGAACATTACATATATTTTATCTAATGTTTTGTTTATATAATTGTACAATATTAGTTCTAGTTCTAATACTGTGTGAGAAATAAAACCAAATTGAACCTAGATGACTAAAAGAAATTGGTTAAGCCTCAAAAATTAAAACCAAAAGAACAAATACGTGGACACGTAAGCTTCTTCATTGTGGATGTTGTTGTTTTATAAACCATCGGCCATTGAAAATACAGATCACGTTTCCGATTAACATGTTGCCGCTTCCAAATCAGAAACGTATGTTTCCTCCACGTTTCCAATCATCGTTTTTAGGGAACCGCGTTTCCCTTGCGCTTCCCACCGCTTCCGTATCCACTTCCGGTTCGGAGTCGGGAATCAGAGCCTGAGTGGCGATTCCATGCAACACAGCTCTTAACTGTATCCAGTACAAAAATATGATAAAATAAATTTGATTTCTTGAATGCATGTATTCCACCATAGTTTTGTTAATCAATCACCTATTTTGTAATGATCAAATATTATATATTTGGCTGTATGAATGTCATATATAAGGATTAATCAAATTGAAAACTGATCTTCAGCTTCACTATTTTTAATTTCAATGTAGCTCATATTGTTTGAGAGAGAAGATCACTGTTATTCATAACTATTGGTTATATATCTACCACTTTTCGAAAATCTACACTATTGTGATTAGACGGGTCAAACACATCGATCCTCCCTGATATTAGTTTATACAAATTTAATTATTACAAAAAGCTAAAAATCCTTTTGAAGTATCGTTGGTCCAATGGATTAGCAACTGTGACATTGTCATGTGTAGGTACTAATATGTACTTTCATAAAATCATAAATGTTGATTTTCATTGAATTCATATACTTATTATATATACAAATCATATTAGTAACATATTTTAATTTTTATTTATGATTTTCACTGAAGTTATAGTATGCATTCACTGTAAAAGCTTGTCAGTAATCTAGCAACGCAATAGCTGTCAGTAATCTAGCAACGCAATAGCCACACACGAGAGATGAAAACTAATTAAATCTGTAATTAGTCTACACAAAGTTAATATAACATTAAGAAATTCATAACTCACCACCCGCATATTATATATGGGCTAGATTCTGGACCAATTTGACTATACATAAAATGAATTAACATCCATTTCAATATTCTTTTATGGTTTTGTCGTCTAATAAGCACCCATATTCGTTGTGTGCATTCTTCACATAATTAATAAGATTACATAAAAGTAACTGGAATCAAGTTTCCGAATATTCATCACTCCCAATCTCCTATTAACATAACAAGACAATTGGTTACGATTCGTTTGTAAACATAAATATATTCAAACACATCAGGGTGTATAAAATATAAAATTGTGAAACGCATGATTCGTCGCCAACTTTATGTTTCCGTTTTAATAATCCTAACAAAATAGTTATCCTTGAGAAGCTTTATATATACATGCATTCAGATGTGCAACTGTTGGTCATTCTCTCTAAACTAAACCAACTATCCATTAAATCATGATTAAGAAGCTAAGCAACATAGATTACAACCAAAAACAGGAGATATGTGGGCAATACATTAAGCTTTTGAAGTAGAAACCCCCAAAGTTCATGTCTTCCAACGTGAGCTTCCTCTTAGCTTATACCTCATAAACCAAATTTTCTTTATAATATACATACATATACGAATATACAGTGAAATGTATCACATATATGTATATATATTACAATGAAACACAAGATTTGCGATCAATGTTTTCTTTTCTTGATAAAATGAAAAATATAATATATATGTGAAAATTCTAGCATATATAGATTTTTTTTTGGTTTATTAAGCGAATTGAGGCATGTAAGAGAGAAATACTGGAGATGGCGACATAAAATATGTATGAACAATTAAAATGTTCGGATCAAACTACCCGAGAATGTAGGCTTATCTTGGAGCAATTTCTTACCATTAAAGACTCATCAACCTCCACCGAAGAAGATGGAGATTTTTAAAGATGAGTACTTAATCATATGAAATTTTATTGGCTTAATTTCGTTCAGCTTTGGACTATGAATCGATAATAAACTCAGACTAATCTTACTATAAAACTCTAAATATTTGTATTATTTTTTTCCAAGAAATATCGCAACATAGGATGATGGAGATGGTGGTGAAGAGAGATGAAAGATATAATCCATCATAGTTTTGTTCGCACTGTTACCAATCACCCATTTTGTAGGATTTTTTGGCTATAGGAAGAATGTCATACATAAGAATTACTCAAACTGAAAACTGATCTTCAGTTTTGTTCTAGTTACACTATGGCTCATATTGTTTCAAAGAGATCACAATTATTCATAATTATTTCTTATATATCTACCACTTCTCTAAAATTCTATACTTTGTTTGTGAATGTATGACTTTTTTTGCCCAAAGAATAACGCTATAAATTTGTTTACTCTTGTTTACATTGGAAAATTGTCAATTAGCCTTCTTCATGACTTGAGTTAAAAATCTGCTTCAATATTTTCAAAAGCCTATCATTTGCTCAAATGTATTTTAGCTTTAAGTGAAAGCCTAGCTGAACCGACGAAGTGCATTTAATTCCAAACGTTTTGTGGTCCTGTCCATAATCTAAAGTCCCTACAGTGTAAGTAGCCCACATAGAATAGATTATAGGCCCATGGGCCTAGCCCAATAGTCTGTACTCTCAAAATAAATATCAAAAACATTTTATAACTTTTTCCAAAAGAAAATATTAAAATTTATCGACTCGGTACAGTTTTTGATTTCTCAGGGTTCGTTTTACCAGTGAAGTTGCGAAGATGGCGTCTACAGTCTTTCTATCCAGTTTCTCGCCATCGTCGTCGTTGCAACTCCGTTCTTCTTTCAACGGCGAGTACGTATCCTCCTCGAGGAGCTTCATCGGAGCAGCTCCGTTCGCTTACTCTTCTCTATCGCTGCTCTCCGGTTTGTCATTATCTTCTCACTGTTCATTGTCAGTTACTCTGTTCGTTTCGTTATAGCTTCTTCGCCGAGAGAATTGGCGATAGAAAGTAACAGTTACGTTATAGGAAGAGATTAAACTTCCAATTTGAATGTTGACAATTGAAGAGATTCGTCGTTATCTTCTTCTAGGTCAGAAGAACTCATATCCTCAGAGAAAACTCCACGTTTCCGCCAAGAAAGTTTCTGGATTAGAGGAAGCCATTAGAATCAGAAGGTATTATTAATCAACTCTCATTTCGTTTGTATCCAAAGATATTGCAAATCTTGATGGATTGCTAATATAATTGACATTTAACCACGCGTTAGTGCGTTAGTGGTCGAGTGGTAGCATGGCGTTCCAGCGTCTTTAAGCGAGCTGAGTTCGAATCCGACTACACTCAGATATCCCTAACCACCTGTGATTTAACATTCTCTTCTTCCCGGGGGGGGGGGGAGCGGTTTACCGTTTTTTGTAATATAATTGACATTTTGTAGGATGAGAGAGCTTGAGAAAACTTCAAAAGTTAGGAGAAACCCACCGTTACGACGTGGAAGAGTCTCCCCTCGTCTCCTCGTCCCTGATCACATACCAAGGCCTCCTTACGTTGAGTCTGGCGTGTTACCTGATATATCTCCTGAGTTCCAGATTCCTGGTCCTGAAGGCATTGTGAAGATGAGAGCTGCTTGCGAGCTCGCTGCTCGTGTTCTAAACTTTGCAGGAACTTTGGTTAAAGTAAGATTTTTTTTTTTTTGTTAGGCTCTCCTTGTGTGTGTATAGTGTCCTGAGTTGTTTGGTATGTGGTTTATGGTTGTGCAGCCATCTGTGACGACTAATGAAATAGACAAAGCGGTGCATGACATGATTGTTGAAGCTGGTGCTTATCCTTCGCCTCTTGGGTATGGTGGGTTCCCTAAAAGTGTGTGTACATCAGTTAACGAGTGTATGTGTCATGGGATACCGGATTCTCGACAGCTACAGGTTTGGGATTGTGCTTCAAGTCCAAGAGTTTATATGTTTACCAATAACTGTTGTTTCTTATTGTAGAGTGGGGATATAATAAACATCGATGTCACGGTTTACTTGGATGTAAGTCTTTTTAGCTTCTTTCACTTATCTGTAGACAGTTTTAGTTACAGTCTGTTTGATTCATTAAGACTTGAGACATTGAATCATATTAAAATTTGGGGATTTGAAACTGCTACAGGGTTACCATGGAGATACATCTAGAACTTTCTTCTGTGGAGAAGTAGATGAAGGTTTTAAACGACTTGTAAAGGTAGCTTTCTTTTTTCTCTCTTCATAGTGTTGTCTCTGAATTGTTCATAATAAATGTATTATGTTTAGTATGCTAATTGTTGTTTGTTTATTGTTCTGGAAGGTTACGGAGGAATGTTTGGAGAGAGGTATAGCCGTTTGTAAAGATGGAGCAAGCTTCAAGAAAATCGGCAAGCGAATAAGGTAGTAACCAATACCCATTCTTGATGGAATGAATATAACTGTGAAGATGGGTATAATTTGAGAAAACAATCTCGGTGGTTTAACGTTTCAAACAGCGAGCATGCTGAAAAGAACGGCTACAACGTGGTGGAGCGCTTTGTTGGGCATGGTGTAGGACCAGTGTTCCACTCAGAACCCTTGATTTATCATTACCGTAAGTTATATATCTTTCCTAGCAAAACTGCTCTTTTGATTGTAACACAATGTAAAACAATACTTGGATTTGTAAGTGCCAAGCATGTCGTCTTTGGTGGCTCATCTTCTATCCAAATTTGCAGGAAATGATGGGCCTGGGCAAATGGTTGAAGGACAAACTTTCACAATTGGTTAGTCAGTTTTGTTCCTCTTCCATGCCATGGTTTTCATATTTTTTTTTTTGCTTGTAATGATTATAATAATAACAACAAGTTGATGGATACAATATGGGGGTTGCAGAACCGATTCTGACGATTGGAACCACGGAATGTGTAACATGGCCAGACAACTGGACTACTCTGACAGCTGATGGTGGGGTAGCCGCACAGTGTGAGCATACAATTCTGATTACTAGAACTGGTGCTGAGATTCTTACCAAGTGCTGAATCTATTCACTTTTGTCTTTCTTTCCGTTTCCCTCTTTGTTAAATGCTGATTTCTTCAGGAGGCTCTTAATGGACAATGAAATCAAATAGAATATACCTCCATATGGTTTATGATGAATCATTTTCCATCTGTCGGTTTCTTTTTAGTTTACTTTTATTAGTTTATTTGTGGTATCTGATTTTCCTAAGCTTTTAATCGCATTTTCCACATGTTGCAGAGTTTATAGATTATATAGACTACAGCATTTCCTTTCACTGCACAATAATATACGTATCAGATATTCAGATCTGAAGATTGGGTTGACTGATATTTTTAAATGTTCCACATGTTTGGTCAGGTCTTTTATTTATCAAGCTACACTAATTCTCAATTAGTATAAAGTAGTATAAACAAGTCGTGTTTCTTCCTATTTTACGTTTTATTTGTCTTTTAGTGTTTATTTATTTTAGTTGAAGCTGACAGCCACTTTCCCAGATCTACTACGCACATGCCTCATCATCATCATTTAATATAACGATCTAATACGCACAGTACTCCAGATGAAAGCATCCTATTAAAAAAAAGAAGCTCGTCTCTATCTCTTCACCACTTCAACTTTAAAAAAAAAACAAAACAAAACCAGTTTCCTCTTTGTATCAGACAGGCATGTCTATGATCATGGCTTCCTCTGCTGCTGCTGCATCGATCTCTCTTGTAAGGAATCTCTCTCGCCATCATCAAACCCCTCTTTTGGATTACTCTAGTTCCTTCCATAATAACCTAAGGATCTCATCCAACGGTCCAGCTTTGTCCACACGATCAAGATCCACCACCTCCTCCTCCATCTTCAGAACCATGTGCAGCAGCAGCAGCGAGAACTCTAGACCCAGTAAGTAAAACAAATGAACAGATTTGAGAAAATTAAAATAGGATCTTGATTTTGACTTGGCTTTATGTTCACAATCACAGCTAAGATCCAAGAACTCAACGTGTACGAGTTCAACGAAGGCGACCGACACAGCCCCGCGGTTCTAAAACTCGGCAAGAACCCACAACAGCTTTGCATCGGCGACCTCGTCCCTTTCACTAACAAACTCTACACCGGAGACCTCAAGAAACGCGTCGGGATCACCGCAGGTCTCTGCGTTTTGATCCAGCACGTTCCTGAGAAGAAAGGCGAACGCTTCGAAGCTTCTTACAGCTTCTACTTCGGAGACTACGGTCACATTTCCGTTCAGGGACCTTACCTGACTTACGAGGACACGCTTCTCGCCATCACCGGTGGCACCGGCGTCTTCGAAGGAGCTTACGGACAGGTCAAGCTTCATCAGCTTGTGTATCCGACCAAGCTGTTCTACACTTTTTACTTGAAAGGTGTTGTCGCTGATTTGCCTGTGGAGCTCACCGGAAAACATGTTGAGCCGTCGAAGGATGTGAAGCCGGCGGCGGAAGCTCAGGCTACTCAGCTCGGGGCCACTATCCTAAACTTTACCGAATAAGTAATCATTGTGTCGTTGAACTTTCTCTTTCTCTTGGATCTTAATGGGTCTGTTTAATGGGCCTAAATAATGGGCTTTAAAATAATGAGCCGCTTTTCGTAAATCTACTGTGCGAGTCCTGTGAATCTCTTTTTTCGTCTAAATCTATTGGCGTACCATTATCTTGGAGAAAGTTGGAATGTGGCATTAAGGTCTTTGATAGTACAGTGCGACACGTTATGCTTTACTTGGGTATAATAAGAATACAGCTAATTGATATTACCGGTCTAAACTCAAAGATATTGACATATATATACACTAACTACATTTTAATATGGATACGGATAAAACGAATTCAACAAAGTCGAGATTCTTTGACATTCCAGGTTCTATGGAAAACATCAACCCGAATGGATAAAGGGATTTTTTTTTGTTTGATCGGATAGACAGAAAGAAAACTTATACATATGTGGTTATCTTTTCCCATGTATTGGCTTCTTCATGAAGAGACATTTGCTTTTTGAGTTTAGAGTCAGTCATTAATAGTCATTTCATTACAAGGGAAAATACATAGTAGTATCAGCTATCAACTATAACTAGATCATGCACGCAACTCTTTTTTTTTTGTAACTTAAAGGGTTAAATCCGGATCTATTAAAGACATACACCTAACCTACGGATGAAGGTACAGTCCACGGGTAGACCTTCTCCTCCTGGACATTCAAATGACCTGGACATTGAAATGAACCGAAAGCAGTAGCCCATATCCGTGTGGCCAGCGGGATTCGTCGTATTAGGTTTATTCCCTTAAGCGCAAGTGGACTACAACCACTCGTTTAATGCATATGCAACTTTTCTTTCCCAGTTTGTTTAAATATTTAGTACTTTACTACACAGTTTCAAAATTTATGATAGCAGTGAGGGAAAAAATCCTAATGGCCAATCATGAGTGGTGAATTATGTATGTAGTGTAATTACTAACAAAAAAATAAAAGGAATTACTATAACATGGAAAATTTACGAGCAACTGTATCCAGTACAAGATTATATGATAAACTGGTTTTATTTGATTTGTTGCATGCATATATAATATAATCCAGGATAGTTTGCTCGCATTTGTTACCAATCTTGTAAGTTTTTAATACGAATGTCATACATAAGGATTAATCAAACTGAAAACTGATCTTCAGCTTCAGATTTGTTCTAATCAAACTGTGGCTCATATTGTTTCAAAGAGATCACATACTTAGACGGGTCAAACACATCGAACTTCCGTAATTTTGTATAGAAATTTAATTAGTAACAAAAAGCTAATAATCCTTTTGAATTATCAAACCAATGGCCAGCTACTGTAATGTTGTCATGTGTAGGTAGGTACTAATATGTACTTCTTTTATTAAATGATAAATGTTGATTTTCATTTTCATATAAATTTAATATACAAAATAATATTAGTAACACATTTTAACTTTTCATTTATATATGACTTCCATTGAAATCATAGTCTGCATTCGTTGTAAAAGCTTGTCAGCATTTACGCAAGACAATACACACTCACACGTAGAGTTGGGCGTCATCACTAGTTACTTGCCTTAATCGTGTATTTGCCTCAAAAATTCAAGTATTCCTTTTTCAAGGCAAGTAACAAGTAGCAGTTTTCGTTACCAAGTCAAGTATCAAATATCATTATTATTTTTAATACTTGACTCGTTACTTGCCCTGTTACTTGCTCCATTACTTAGTATTTATTATATGATCTATAAAATACTTGTTTCATATTTATTATTTCTTTTACTTGCATTTAAGATTGAACAAAAAATACTCATTACTCTTCTTATACTTGTTAATTGTTTCGTTTTCATCTTGATTTTTAAATACTTGTCGTCATTTATTCAAGTATTAAATAGTTATAAGTGCTGAAAATTTAGCTATATAGCTTGTTATTACTTGTTACTTGTTTAGAGAAGACAATTTTGTCATCGTGAAAATTATACAATGCTTGTATATTTATATTTTTATATTTTTTTTTTATTTTTCTTCTTTATAATATGAACAAATATTTCGTTTAAAGTAATTCATATGTTACTTTAAGTAAAAAAATAAACAAAACAAACTTTATGTCTTTTTCTAAAAGAATATTATTTAGTAGGTAGTTCTTAAATACTCAGAAAAACTCGTAAATAGGTCACAAATACTCGTAAATATGTGCTCGTAAATAGCAAGTAATAGAGCGGGACAAGTAACTTGCAAGTAATTCATTTCTGATCGAGTACTCAAAATAGCAAGTACTCGTTTTTAACAAGTCAAGTACAAGTCGGAAATTTTATTTCTCATGCAAGACAAGTCAAGTAGCAAGTATAGGCAAAATAGCGAGTACTCCCCTTGTTCCCAGCCCCACTCACACGCAGAGATGAAAACTAATTAAATCTCTTACTCTAACACAAAGTTAATGTACCCATTAAGAAGTTCATAACTCACCACCCACATATTATATGCCTTAGATTCTCGACCCATATTGACTATACATAAAAAAAAAATTTGTATCCATCTCTATTATTTTGGGTTTTGACGTTTAATAAGCATCCATCTCTTATTGTGTGCACTCTTGGCAAAATTAATAAGATTACATAACCAAAAAACCCGGAATCACATTACCGAATATTCACCACTCCCTACCTACTACTAGCATAACAAGACATGTATCAAATTGGTTACGTTTCTTTTACAAACGTAAATATTTTTAAACATATCAAGGTGTAAAAATATAAAATTACGAAACACAAGATTCGTCTTCTAACGCGACGGGCCGACTTTATGTTTTTTATTCTCTCAGAAAGAGATCCTTGTGATGCTTTGTAGAGCCATATATATACATGTATTCAGATCTGCAAGTATTGATCATTCTCTCTAAACAAAAGTAAATCTCAATTAAAAGGTGGATTATTATTTTCTTCCTTTATCACCGCCAATGATTAAGAAGCTAAGCAACATGGATTACAAGCAGAAACAGGAGAGATGTGGGCAATACATCGAAGCTCTTGAAGAAGAACAACGCAAGATTCATGTCTTCCAACGTGAACTTCCTCTTTGCTTAGACCTCGTAACCCAAGGTACTTATAAATTACATACTCATACTGATATACAATGAATTGTATTTATTTATATACATACATATTACATATATATGTATTACAAAGAAATGCAAGATTTGCTATCAACCTTTTCTTTTTATTGATAAAATGAAAAACATACTATATATATATATATATATATGTAAAAAATTTACCATCTATTAAAAAACCTAAATTTTTACTTTAATTTATTTTGTTTGTTAAGCAATTGAGGCATGCAAGAGAGAGTTGTCGGGTACGGCCACAGAGAATATGTACGGACAATCAGAGTGCTCCGAGCAAACAACCGGAGAATGCAGACCTGTCTTGGAGCAATTTCTAACCATTAAAGACTCATCAACCTCCAATGAAGAAGAAGAAGAATTAGACGATGAGCACGGAAATCATGATCCTGACAATGATTCTGAGGACAAGAACATGAAATCTGATTGGCTTAAATCTGTTCAGCTCTGGAACCAACCTGACCCTCTTCTCCCAAAAGAGGTGATTATATTAGAGAATCCATATCATAATTAAACTCATTCTAATCTTTACTACAACGCTCTAAATATTTGCTATCATGTGTGTTCACTGTTCAGGAAGGAACGCAAGAGAAGATGGTGGACAGGGTGGTGAAGAAAGATGAAAGTATGAAGAAAGAAGCGATGGCTAACGGTGGAGAAAGAAGGAAGAGAGAGGCGGAGAAAGATGGAGGAAGAAAGCAGCGAAGGTGTTGGTCGTCGCAGTTGCATAGACGCTTCTTAAACGCTCTTCAACACTTAGGTGGACCTCATGGTGCGTTTTAATATTTATATACGAGTTAATTAAATTTTCTAGTGATTTAGATCAATAGTTTGGTATTAGGGTTCATAAAAGCTTAGTTGAGATGTTTATTTTGGTTCCATTTTGCAGTTGCTACGCCGAAGCAAATCAAGGAGTTAATGAAGGTTGATGGATTAACTAATGATGAAGTCAAAAGCCATTTACAGGTAAATACTTTTAAACATGTACAATTCTTTCTTTCTATAATTTGATGTATAAATCTAGGCACGTATAAAATCTATTCTACAAAAAAAACTGATGTTTATTAATTTTTTGGGATATAATAGAAATATAGACTGCATACAAGAAGACCAAGCCAAACAGTCCCTAACAACGGAAACTCTCAAACGCAACATCTCGTAGTCGTCGAGGGCATATGGGTTCCAAAATCTGACCACTCTACAGGCAGGACCACCGGAGGAGCCACCACTAGTGGCACCACCACCCGGTCCACCACCGGGATATATGGAGCAATGGCCGCACCACCACTGCCACAGTGGCCGAGCCATTCCAATTTTAGACCGTCCATTATCGTGGAAGAAAAAGGATCGGGAAGCCCAAGCGAAGAGGTGGTGGTCCGATGTAGCTCGCCAGCGATGTCTTCTTCTACCCGCAACCATTACGTCAAGAATATTTAGTTTTTTTCTTTTCCTATTCTCTCTAATGTTTTGGTTCATTTTATTATATACTATTTTGGTTTCTTCGAGTTAAAATTTGACACCGTGAGGAAAAAGAGTGTATAGAGGTTTGCACCGAAAGCAATACTATATATTTTACTCAGGAATAGTGCCATTTTAATTTTCTAGTTGATTCGAATCTTTCTTGTTCAATTCTTTTTCCAATTTTGTTGACTTGTTATATTTTTTATTTTCATTAAATTATACACAGTTTGATAAATATGTGGAAACGAAATTGTTTTGTTGTGTTGTTGTTATTACCAAAATTTTAGTATGGCGTGTTAATGGCCATGTTTCTTTTAGTAAGTAAATATTATTGTGGCTGCTGCTTGTTTTCGTTAACGCAAAATTTACGGCACTAGTTAAATTATATAAATGATCCAGAGTACATGCTCATATTAATATTTTGTGTAGTACTCCCTCTGTTCCTTAATATTACATATTTTAGGAAAAAAATTTGTTTTAAAAAGATCAATTTTTTACATTTTCAAGACATATTTTATTAACTAATTGCAAATTTCAAAAAACTTAATTGCATTTACTGAATTGTTATTGGTTTAAAATTATGAAACAAAGATAAACATAAAAAATATGCAAATTTAATGTGTTTTATTAAAATGTGTGAAAAATCTAGAATATGCAACATTAAAAAACAGAGGGAGTATATATGTATACAGCTAGTATGAACATGGCGGCAGAGTCGAGAGCAAAGGTATCTTAACAGGATATACTAAGTTTTTGTCGACCATATTATATAAAGATGCACACAATCACATGACAACAAAATTGATTTTATTATGATAACAATAAAGACCCGGAGGGGGACCTTATTGAATTGGTTGCATACTTGCATTCAAGGGACGAATATGCTCGGACCCGAAATGTATAACCTACTATAACTATAATTTTAAACTATTGTCAACAATTTTAATTTTTTTTGAAAATTGATTCTCACGTTGTTGAATATTATTACAAATATGCACGATAGCTACGATGTCCTTGTCGAAAAGTATATTCTCTGCTTCTGGTTCGGAGAAGACTTTTATTCATTGAATAGATATGGTTAGGTCACTTAATATATTTGCCTATTTGGACAGTATCTCTCAGAATCTTGAATTAATCTAAAGATTCTTTTAATCAATTGTTTATCAGCCGTACCGGTGCCATGTGGCCTTCTAAAAACCTTATGTATGTATCAGATTGATTATTGATCTGAAAAATATAAAAAGTGTAACAATATAACAAAATATAAAAAAGTGTAACAATATAACTTTTTAATAAATATATACTAAAAACCTTTTTAGGACGTTTACTAAAAACCATTATTCTCTTTTTATGCTCTATGTTTTTTTCTTTACTTTTATATTTAGATTTGTTTGAATTTACATGAAATATATATATTTCCATTTTGAGAGAAAGTTTTTTTAAAATCACGCAGAATGTCAATAAGATGGTTTCGTTTTCAAGATCGGATCAACCTGGCTAGAAATTCCATGTGCAGAATAAACAAACGAATTAGATAAGAACTTTATATATATATTGTATTGACGACAGATCCAAATGACCGGGAATCAGATTATGATTTCAGTTAAGAAACAATAATGAAGGATGGCTAAGCTTTACGCATGAGTTAATGCGACCTTTCCACAAGTTAAAGGACAAAATGGCTCTTGATACTTATTTAAAGAACAGTAGTTATCACTGAAACAAGGGAAAATACAGATAGCTAATTAATCAATCAACAAACTCCAGTGCTTTTATTGGTCTATGTCCAAACATTTTAAAAATCAAATACATGGAATATTCGAATTGACCTAATTTAAGTCGTTATCCTAAACTTGTAGGAAGAGTACAAATTTATACAGGACCTTAACTTTATATATCATCTTTTGTATACAGTAAGTACGTGCTTATCTTGTCTTAATCCTTAGCTAGCAAAATGTTTGACATTATGAAATTAATTTTGTTTTAATCCTCAGCAAAATGGTTGACATAGTGAAACTAATCTTGTTTTAATCCTCATCAAAATGGTTGACATTGTGAAATTTATCTTTGACTATGTAATAGCCTTTCGAAGATTATTCTTCCTGACTCGTAGAAACATGGAAAATTACTTTTGAAATTGTTTAAATTAATATAGTGAGATAATAAGAAATATATGCATTGTCATCATCACATGTATTATAAGAGTCATTTAAGATATATATAGTACACAGTCTTCAGACAATCTGTGTCTGTATATTATTTGAAGGTCATATTATTGGTTCTGACTTTTGAGTTCTGAAATCAGGCAAGAACGAGATCTTCCAACGAGAATAATCTTTCAACCTTTTTGTCCAAGGTTTCGGGCTTGATGGGCCAGTATGACTTTAGGCTAAACCTATCTTTAGTCCTCAATCAGATGCCCAAATACTCTCTCAGTGATCATTACTCATTACAGTCTATAGAAAGTTTGACAATATCATAAAAAAAAAAATTCTACTAATTGATCAGAGTATATAACTTAATTAGTCTATTACACAGCTTAATTTGTTCTCAATACCTCAGAAGACGAAACAAAAAATAGTAAGATACTGCACACAATTATCCCAGCCCAAAAAGATAGAGAGTATAGTTGATGAACCTTCTACTTGAACCGAAGCTCTTGTTCCCATCTTGTGGGAATGTAAGGAAAG
Organism: Brassica oleracea var. oleracea; assembly: GCF_000695525.1. Taxonomy (NCBI): domain Eukaryota; kingdom Viridiplantae; phylum Streptophyta; class Magnoliopsida; order Brassicales; family Brassicaceae; genus Brassica; species Brassica oleracea. Next base: position 20,719,901 of record NC_027755.1, read on the forward strand.
AGTTTAACAATCGTTTCACCTTTAGGAAAAGGCAACTCTGTTTCTACTGGAATCCTCTGTAAAATGAAATCGTTTAGCTTCTCATACTTCGCCATTTTTTTGCTTACTTCGTCTCTCTCGTTCTTGAATATTGTTATCCACTTGTCTTCTTTTGACGGCATACTCCTCCTAGCCGCTGCTAATGCACGCCGGAGAACACCAACTGCTTCACCTACTCTCTCTTCGGATTCAAGCACTTCCGCTAAGTGTTTTTGGCTCTTTAGCTCGTGTAAAGCTCTCATTGCTGATACATATTCCTATATGGACATATCATCAGTCATCAGTGTTTTAAACCGGCACCAAGAGCAAGTAGATCATAAGCGGAACGATTTTTCTAAACCGATTTTTTTAATATTAGGTTTAGAAAGCGTCTAATTACCACCTAAAACATTGATCATCACCTTAATGATGGATGTGTACTTTATGTATAATATAAATAGAGATTTGCTACTCCTATAGGTTCTAATGAATATTAGAAGCAAACTAAGATCAGTATTTAGATATAACAACAAGATGAGTTTCACCAGTCGCTTCTTCTTCACGTATAGTTATATTTAAAAGATAGGGGACTTACTAGGAAGCGAGACGATAGGTCTTTACATTCTCCATTAGCTCTAGATGACAAATGAGCAGAGGCTTCAGAGAGCATTTGTGTAGTACCGTAGTGCAATTTCGACAATAGGCTTGCGCTTCTACCACTTTCTTCAGCGTTCTTTGTAGTTACAGCCTATTAAAGAAACATGTCTCACTGTTATCATCAATTTCTTCAGCTTTCTGGAGAGAAGTTTGTGCAAATTAATTAAAGTTAAGAGAATCACTGACCTGACCTTCAGCTAAACAGAGGAGACTTAAAGAAGTGCAAAGCCAAGGAGTTAGTTCTGGAAGCTTCCCTTGAGGCAAAGAAGGTAGCAATGAAGGAAGAAGATCATGAGAAAGATGATGGAAAACTCCAGATGCTTCTCGGTAAAGTGTTATTGATTTCTTGACATCTGTTGTGTAATCATTAGGAAGCAAACTTATGAATGTAGTGCATAAGACAAAAAAGAAGAAGGTGTTTTAAAGACAGACTAACCTGTGGATACTAACTCCATGGCTCTCTCACGGAGCTTAAGTGCGTAGAAGTAAATAACCATTCCAAGCTCGAACATTATGTTATCGACTTGAAAGAACTTCGGACACTTACGCTGAATCAAGGTCTGAGAGATCAAACCACTACTCCATCTTATCTTAAGACCAGAAACTTGTTTAATCTTATCAGCGTGATGTACTAAGTTGAAGAGTAAAGGAAGGTATTCTCCAAGTTTAAGGAGATCCTGAATAACAATAACAAAATCAAAACTTGAGCTACAAGAAAGAAATATTTGGTTTAGAACTACGAGTTTTTTTTTTGCTGACCTGCTCACATGAAGTAATTCCTCTGTTCATCTCTCTTGCAATAGCATCAGTGACGTTGCTGGTTCTGTTAACAGATTCCTCAACTGCTTTACGCTTGGAGCTTAAGTTTTTGACTTCTTGTAGAGTTGTTGGACCATCACATGATAACACTTTCTCCAACACAATCTATTTTTAGGTAACAATAATAAGACAAAAAAAGTTATACAATGGTATGTAACACAAAGACCCTAAAACCAGGATCAAAATCTCCATTAACTAGTGTAAGATATTCAACCATCTAAATCTCAGGATCAAACAATTATTTAACACAAAAACCCCTAAAATCAGAATGTGGACTCGGACAACGTTCAAGAGATATGATCCCACAAACATAATCAAAGGAAAATAAATAAGGATTATACCTCTTTTGTTTTAGGTTCTGGAATTAGGTATTGCATCATCGTCTTCTTCTCTTCCAGACGCTTGATTACGTAACTAGCGCACACCAGAACGAAACAAAATAAAACAAAAAATCTTCGAAACTCGAGAAGTTATTTATTGATTGGTTTATTAATACTCAACAAAAAAAAAACTATTCCTGAGAGTGTTTGGAAACTCTTTTTTTTTCAGGAGACTTCAGATTTTTTTTTTGGTTTCCTAATCCTAATGTGATTAGTCAAAGTGTGGATAACAAATAGAAGCTGAAAAGGAAATTTCTTAGAATTGAAAAACAGAGAGCGAAGTGTGCAACAACAAGGCAAGTGAAATCATCATCAAAACATTATTAATGTAAGAATCGAACTGAAAACTTCAAAACGACCTTTGATCATCAGCATATTTATTTATATGAGATTTTGAACTTTTCGAGGGTGTTTCGATCGCTTTTGTAGGTCAATATTTCTGTAATTTGGTTCTTCGTTTCCTTTTTCGACAAGGGTTTGACTTTTGATGAATTAGTCTTCGACTTTAAATAAAGAAAAAAAGAAAGAAAGGGCTTACATAAGCCCATGGGCTTGAAGCAGACGACCCAATAAGTTGGACTAATTTAAGAGTATTCGGACTATTACTAGTTTAATTACCGAAATCCGTAATTATATGTCTCTTTTATTTACAAAACGGCATCCACTCTTTCTAACAAACACAGTAACACATCTCTAAAGACATATAAGTTATTTATTGTTCATTCTCAAATTTTATAAGAACAGTTTTTGTTTTTTTTTCAAAAAAAAAAAAAAAAGAACAGTTTTTGTTATATAATTCTATAAATTCAAAAAAAAAGAATTAATCATGTAAAAACGTTCTTTATAAATAGCATAATTTCTTAAAGATGAAGAAGAAATTCAAATATTTTCATTCACATTTTTGTCCTATATCGTTTATATCGTTTAGACTCATAGTATTTCTAGTATAAAGAAATTCTTTTTTTTTCAATATAGAATCAAAGACCGGAAAAAAGTGCTCAATTGTTGCAACCTGGATACTGTAACAAGGCCCGACCCAGTTCTATTTGGCACCTAAAGTCCAAAATCTATAAACTTATTTATAAAAAAAATGTGGATAAATATGTAAGAACAGAAAGTTGAACGAATATCCATAAATTACAAGCAATGGCTCAAACCACTGCATCACTATGAATTTTTACAAATTTTCTGCCTCTAAAATAGATAACATATTTTGCCGCCTAAAACAAGAGCTTTACTCGTTTAGCTCAGGGCCCGAACCTGACTCTGACAGATAACTCACCCAAAGGTACTAAGGAATTTAAGGTGCAAAACCCGGACTCGATAGTCTAGTGGTATCTACCCCTTGGGGAGGTCAGCTGTTCGATTCGCAGGGCGGAGAGGCGTGCCCAGGGCCCTAACCGGTACAGGCAAAGGCTGGCGCCGGGCCTAGGTGGTGGGCTGGCCGAAGGTTGGCCAACACCTGGTTAAACAAAAAAAAAAAAAAAAAAAAATTAAGGTGCAAAATTATACATCTTCACAAGTTTCCTCTTTCAAACTACATTAACTAAGCGGTAATGTTTGAATAATGTGACTTGGTAGGAGGAGCTTGGAGTTGAATATGATGAATATGTCGGTCTAAGTCTTCAGGCTTATTCTGACCTCATCCAACATGGTAAAAAAGAGGGGGCATGGGCCAGTAATTTCCAGGCGATTTCTTAGAAATTTCTCTCACGGGTCAATTTCATTCTAAAAACTTTTCATGAATATAGAAAACATACGCAACTTTTCAACGTTATTGAAATCTTATATCCATTAAAAGAACAATATTCTTACACCCTTGACCAAGAAAAGAAAACACAGAAAAATATTATACAAAACTCAGTCATCAAAGATGCACCTGATTAACAAAACTTAAACTTCTTAGTATCCACGTACCTGTCTTGTCCGGACTGAAACCGGACCCTTCAAACCAACTTTACGCATAAAAGGATCTCCAACCGAGTGAACCGTGTGGTCCACATGTCCTGTATCTCTATTTGGAAGATCCATAACATGTTGCTTCTCTTTAACATTAGTAGTAGTATTGGGCTTAGTAGTATATTGGATTTCTTCCTCACTATCATAGATTACAACATCCTTCTCCAACAACTTCACAGGGTCTTCTCTAAACGACATCACTGGGACATCCTCAATAATTTCATCTGAATCCGACATAGACCTCTTGGATTCTGACCTCAAATCAACCTCACCTCCTCTAAAATCATCAGCATTACCTTCTTGTTCTGATATCTTGTTTTCAGAACCACTAAATGAATTTCCCCCAGCACGCGGAGAAAACTGAGAAAGCTCCACAGCAGCTCGTGCAGCATCTGCTGCATGAGCCGCTGACTCAAACGCTGCTTGTGCAGCATCAGCCACATCTTTGTACTTCTTCTTTCCTCTCTTTACCGAATCAGATAACTCATATCCTTCTCCATCCTCACTTGTTAACTTAGCCTTAGGAACATCTGACGATTTTATCTGCATAGATCATAAAATTTGATTAGAAACATAACTTTCACTCTGTTTTCGTTTGTGGTTAATTACATACCTCAGTGGATGTAGAAGAAGCTTCTTCTAGTTTCAGAACGATGTTGTTCTCTGCAGCTATCTCCTTCAGAACCTTCATTCTAACCTCTCTCGGTGGATGTCTTGTCGACAACTTCTGAATTATCTATAGTAGTAATAAACATAAATACAATAAAATATGTAAGTATATTGTTCTGTATTTATAGATATGTAACGTGCTGAATACGTTATTGGGTTAAATGCAAAATCAAAGTTGCTTACTGTGGGATTAACTCCACAATTACTGCGCAACTCAATGGACCGAGCAGCCATATCTTTGCCAAAACGCGAGATCAAAACGTTGCGAATCTCTTGAAGCTCAGGAAACTCTCCGATCCTAGAAGCTGCAAAGAGCAAGCCGGAAACAGCTTCAAGAATCTCATCAGGGCAATCCCTGTTGTGTTCGAAGAGGTGCACACGGTCGATCAAGAGAGTGAAGTAGCCGTGGATGAAGAAGAGGACGTCGAGGGTGTTTTGGTCTTTTATCACTTGGTCGACTCTGTGGTAAGCGTTCTCGTGGTGGCCGAGTTTAAGAAGCTCGGTGACGTCAGAGGTGGCTTGGGAACATCTAACTTGACGTTGGTTCTTGAGGATAGAGAGCCTCGTGAGAGCTAAGTTGAGGAGAGACTTGAACTTGTTGGTTTTGAAACTCCGACCAAGCAAAGCGTCAAGCTTCTTCCCCATTTGCTCTGCTACAAGCTGTAAAGGAGAGAGACCGAGAGAGAATAGGTTTGTGTGATCTTCCGTTTGAATGTGAATTATAATAAGGAAGAAAAGAGAAGACGCGTTACGTCGTAAGACGACTTCTTAGCGACGAAGTTTTCCTCTAGGTTGAAAAAACGACCTGAAGATAAAGTTGCGTGCGAAACGATAAAAGACAATAGTGACCGCTATTGAAGTTTCTTATTAATACTATTGAATAAGAGTTGTTAGACAATGTTGGAAGTATTACTCAGAAATAATATTTTGCCCATTTAAATTCTTGTTCTTCAGTTATTTTCAGTAAACTTCTAATAAATGGAAAAAGAATAACCTAAAAGTTTCAGCACAACAATACGAATACAATTGTACTTACACTCGTATGATTGAGTAGATAAATTGTCACTGATACCAGTATATCCACATCTGAACCCGCCATAACTTGTACCACTCTCAAAACATCAAATGGTGAAAAATTCAGGTTCTACACATCTCCCAAATCAGAATTCCCATAACGCAAGTTATGGTACGTATAATGTGGAATGATACATTCCGATGAGGACGGTCGTGTCTGTATTAGTTTTTAAAAAACTGTTATAAATATACATTTGGATAGAAAAAACGTATAAAAGAGTCTATTTTGGTCAGTACTATGCATTGTAAATCACATTTCAATAGTTCCAACTTTTATGGTTTTATCACTCTGTTTGTAGCTTTGTACTTTAGAAACTGTAAACGAAACATGTTTCGCATTACAATTTACAAAAGTTATGAAATAGACACAAGACAACTCTCACTGTTACGGGTTTTAATATTGCAATTTATTTAAGACTGATAGGTCATATATAGGTTGTTTGAACTGTAAAGGCACTATTAACCTTTTTGCCCATGAGAGATCAGCCATTAGAAAACACAAGATTCCTCTTTATTAGGTTTGACAACAAATTATACAGCAAAAAATGAAAGCCTTAGACTTCTACAACTCATCTCAACGGAACTTTCCACATCATAAACATTTTCTTAATAATGATAGTAATGTTGTTATCATGATTAAGAGAGGCTTTTACTTCTGTTAGGTAGGAAAAACATGTAAAGAGTTGTTCAATTACAAACTCCATGGCTTTTCACACAAAAAAAACTTCGAGACTATTAAATCTTCCACTAATCTCAATTATCTCATGACACTCACGTAAATCAAACATGTTTTAAATGTTTTGTAACTCTAGATATGGAAAACAAGCATCTAGTGCTACCCCTTTTTTTTTTTGGTACATATACAAGTCGTCCCTCAAACTCGATGTACATCTAAATGATATTACGTATACTACCCACCTGCCAAACATTAGTGGACAAAAACTTGCATCATTGTTCCCTATCTCTAACAAACAGACATCTCCAAAGTCATCTCCTACATATGTATCAAACCCAACCATCATTCATTCGTTTCGCAACCGCTCAAAAAGACAGAAATCAAGACGAAGGCCTCGTGGTGGTTATTTGTAGTGGTCGTTCATTTTGGGCCTTTTGGGCTATATACTAGATGATTCATGGGCTATTTTTCGCCTTTGTCAGAAAAATAAATCAGGTTTGTCATCAGATGTTAAAGAATCAGCCAAAATTAACAGAGAGAATTTTTATACTAACATTTTCCACTGTCTTAAAAATCGGCCGCTGCGAGTTAGTTTTCAGTTCCGATTTATGCCAAATCGATTTAAAAAATTGGATATCCGATTTTTTCTGCCTAAACCGATTAATCTATTCTTTTTTATATTATTATTCTATTTTTATTTTCTTTTTAATAATATTTTTATTTATTTGTTTGATCTAAAATTTTATAAATATCATTCATCTTCATAATTTAGATGAAAATTATACTATACTCCCTCTATTTTTAAAAGATATATATTCTAGACTTTTCACATATATTAAAAAAATTCATTAAATATGCATTGTTTTTTGTGAATAACAATTTTTCATAATTTTAGCCAATAGAAATTCAATAAACACCATTAATTTTTTTTAAACTTATAATTTTTCATAAAATCATACATTGAAAAGGTAAAAAATGTATCTTTATGAAACAAATTTTTTTTCAGAACATACATCTTTTAGAAACGGAAGAAGTATTAAGTTTATATATTCTATTTATGTGTTTTATACAATCTTAAACATGAAAATGTATTAATATTATATGATTAACATGTTTTATAACATAATAAACAATCTAAAAATTTTACTCCGCATAATTTCCGATTAATCCCCAATTCTTTTTTAAGCGATAGGTCCATCCCAACTATCCGCCTAGGGCGTTCCCGAACGAGGACATTTTCACATTAACAAAAACTATTCAAAGAGAGAAGATAATTAAAGGTCTGGGAGGAACAAACGAATTCGCACACATACTAATCTAGAAAGTTACACCCACTAACAAAATATTTAACTTTCCTAATAACAAAATATTTAAATTTCCTAATCCTCATAATTAATAATCCATAGAAATTAACCACCATCTACCGTAGGGTAGGGGTAAAAAACGGCAGGGAAGCCAAACGCTTTACAAACGGCATCGTTTTTAATTTCCTACCTAAGAAAAACGTTCGTTTTATTCCGCCGGTAAAGACTCCGGCCGCCACGAGAATAGATCGCCGGAATCAAAACATTCGCCGGAAAAATCAAACAGCCCCTCAACGGTGACGTAATCTCCACCATCTCCGACGCCGGAACCGAAATCTAAAGAGCCGTAATCCGGCACGTGATCCTCGAACCCCCATAACTCGTCGATTCCCGACGAATCCGACGACGCTCGTACCAAATCCGCCACCGTCTCCGTCGTCTCCACCTCCTCCACCACGGAAACCGGTGGAGGCGGCGGTGGCAGCCCGAGCTCATCGTCCGAAGCCTCTAGAAGGTAACCGAGATCCGGCTGAGTCTCGCCGCGGGGCTGCGCCGAAGATAACTCGTCCTCGAAACTCTTCATAACCGAGTCGAGATCTTGACTCACCGGTTCGGGATCCGAGTCATCGAAAACGTCGAATAAATCATCTCTCAGCCTCTTGACCTCCGGTGAGTCGAGAACCGCGCCGTCAGACTCGTCCCTGACTCGCTTTTTATCGGTTGGCTCAGCTGAGTCAGTCCGAGTTAGCGTCTCCTCCGCCATAGAATATCAGTTACGTTTTTTTTTTTGTTCGCTGAAACTTTTTTTTGCTTAGTGGCAGTATCGAAATTAGTGGGAGATAGAGGTGCAGGATGGGAAAGAAGGGAACACGAGAATTTATAGTAGGAGACGAGAGAGAGGAAGATTAAAAAAACGTAAAGAGAGACGCGTGAGATGTGACGGATTGTTAGGCGCGTGGGAGAGCGAATCCTTTTCTACAAGGGATTTTTCACAACCTCAAAACATTACTTAGCTCCTAACAACTTTGCTAGCCCCCTTTTTCTTTCTTTTTCTTTTCTTTTCATATTTTATTTCTTTTTTTTATTTCTTTTTTTTTTTTTTAGTCTTTTCTGGTTTCTTATCTTTTTATTAGTTCTAAAGATATTTTTTTTGAAAACTTCCATATGTCACTTTCTAATTTTCAAAGTATTATTAATCGGATTGAATTCGCACTTGAGGTCCGGTCACGTTCCAGTGCACATGCCCAGTCAATTATGCCCTCTGGATATTTCTTTTTTTAACATGCCTTCTTGATTTTTCAAACTAATTTTCTAATAAAAATCTCAAACTTTTAATGTTTGAACTTTTACATTATTTTTTCTGTATATGCAATTTTCTTAAAGTATACCAATAGATTTCAAAACATATGTTTCTGGTATGCTCTGTCAACTTCTTTTATTTTACTCTTATTCATTCATTACATGCGTGTTTGCTTGTTAGGTGAGCGAGCTAGATCCATTATGCAACCACTCTGCATATGCATCCCTTGAGTGTTTTTATTTCAAGCTGTGGAAGTATTTCACAAGACTGTAAATACGAAATACATGTTAGATCAAATTGTTTTACCTAATATAGCGGTTGTAGACTTTGGGTGGTCCGTGAGCACCATTGGGCATATTGATTCAACTTCATCTACTATGGACCTATGGTACAGTTCACAGTTTAAACTGACAGAACCAAAAAAAAAAGACAGAAAAGAATGGATCATGTATATATATAGTGTGATTCAAGCTTTTGTCTATTGTTTATGTTAATCCACTAGTATAAGTCGAGTTATGTGAAAGCATTTTTGTATGGAAGATTTAGCTTCGCGTATGACATATATCTATGTCTGAAATCATATTTTGAGTATCTACACGTAAACGTAATAGATTTTTTTTGGCACAGATGCTTTACGAGATTTTTACTTTCTAAGATACATTATGACTTATGAATTACACATATAGACACATTCCAAGGCACTTTATGGATGTGTATTGTCCTTCATGCCCTCAAACTAAACCAACTATCTCATCTAATTAATTAAAAGACTATTTCTTATTATTGAAAAATCACGAGTCACATATTTTCTCTCCATTCTCGATTTCAAAACTCAGATCCACTTTCTCTTTCCCAAATTTTCAACCCTAATTTCGAATCTCTCCCATTCTTCCTTCATCGTTCGTCGAAGCACACCATGAACCCAGATTTTTCGATGCTTGTTTTGTTTCCATGATTCCCTCTCCAGCTTTCTACCCAGGCCATCTTCCTCCGCTTCCCGATAATTATTAGAAAACCCTTTTAATATCTTCAACAAACCATGACGAAATCGAAGCCAAATAAGAAAGAGAATAAATCCAAGACTTCTGAGGAACCAACCCATCGCAAACCGCAGCAGGAGGTTTTGTTCTTCCTCAGTTTCTTTTATTTTCCGAAAGCATGGTTTTGTATATCGGTTTGATCAATCCATGTCATCGCCAGTGATCCATAGGCTTAGTTTGCAGCTATAGACAATCGCCACTGATTTCCAGAGAATCTCCAAGATCCACGATCGTGTCTTCGTAGGCGTTTCTGGTCTTGCCACCGATGTCCAAACACTGTAAGAAAATTCAAGATGTTTTATTTGCTTCATCTCTTTGAATATGCTCCAAAAGGCATGGTCTTTGTGACCTCTTCTATAGAGTCAAAACTAGTTCTGTGAGATTGTTATTGGTAATCTATTCCTTTTGTGTTCACTGGTATATTTTTGTATGTTGGTATTCTTAACTTATGTTGCAGGGATACACTTAGTAAAGTTAAGATTTCATAAAAACCCATATTGGCCCTCTAGCTCTTGATTTGGAGCTTTTATCTGTAAAATTTTGGTTTGATCGATTGTGTCCATGTCCACGTTTTATATACATCCATGTCCACATTTTTACTCTGTCAATAAACACTTAGTCGATTAATTTGTTTTTTTTTCTGGATCATTCTAAAATTCAACAACCTAGGTAGATAAAGGTTGTTCAGGTGCAAAGTACGCTTGTTGTTTAATGTGTCAAAGTTTGAGTCTTCGTCGGAGAATTTTAGGTTTAGAACTAAAAGATTAAAACTTTGGTCTGAACATCTTTTCATCTTTTCTGGGTTTTTGTTTGGAGGTTAGAGTGGTGGAACGACTTTTTCTGTTCTGAAGAGAACATGGGCGGTGGTTACTGGTGGCTGGAGTTGTCTTGGTGTCTAGACGGACATGGCTCCTTTCATCCAAACCCGAGTGAACTTGGAAGGCTCTGCTCGTTCGAAGACGTGAACTCCCTGCTCTTTATCTTCAAATGCTTTGAAAGCACTCTCTAGGAATAAAGATATTGAAAAGTGAACTCCCAAAAACCATTTAAATGCTTCGAAAGGTACAACTTTTGGATAATCTTCAAGTTCTAGCGACTCCACTGTGTTTGTAGTTGTATTTTCTATTGTATCCACAAATCAAACATGTATTTTTTGCATTCACAAATCAAAATTTATTTTTCCGTGTACAAAATTTTTTTTGGATCAAACTCCTTGTACACAAAAAAAACTTCATACATATAAATTGTAGGTTTGGAAAAGGCTAAAAAAATAAATGGATTGATAAAACTCTTAAAATGTTTGATATGAACTCGTCCACAAAAAAAGAATATGAAACATTATTTTAAAATTTTAGAAGAAAATAAATATGTTCTTTCGAAAACCCGTCCACAAAATTTTACATTTCTCCTCCTAGCTGTAGCTCGTTCCAGTTTCAAAAAAGCAGCTAAACCATGAATTTATTATCAAAACTTACTTATTTTACACACAAAAGCTCATCACCCTTAGATCTATTGACATCCAACGGCTCTCAACGGTTCCTCTTTTCTACACACCCCAGGAAACTAATTTATATTATGTTTGGTCCCCACAAACCAGTTAGAATTAAAAATTAATAAAACTCTAACGATGGTCATGTTTCGATTCAGCCAGCGAAAGGCAGCATAGTCCATAATGTGATGAGTCATGAGAGAAAGTGTCCCTCCAGCAAGTTGTATCTGAGTGTGTTAAAAAAGATAAAAAAGTGTCTCAAACTGTTATCAACTCATGCTTTACCTTCAGGTTTGGTAGGACGTATAAAACGTTTCCACTACGAGTTTGCTTGTCTCATATTTCCATTTGTCGAACTTAATTAAAGACAATTTCATAATAAGAAAACAACACTAAATATGACCAGTTCGAAATAAAAATCGATTCTAATTCATGGTATGTTATAAACCTGAACTGATTCAACATTTTTATTAATTCATCACTGAGGTAATTGTCGCGGAATAACAATTTACAGTTTTAATAATTCTTCACTGCTAGGAACCAAAAAATAATTTATTTTATGCTGAGCAATCGAGTAAAACTTTAATCTACTGTTTCAGAGATTTGATCTCAAATATATTTTATATATTCTTGTAGTATTACTATTAAGAGTCTCTATTTAAAAAGTAGGCAAGTTGATCAATTTTGAGTTTTTGGAATAAGGTGTGGGTTAACACAAAAGGCTATTGGTCTTTGGTGGGCAATAGGCATCTTCGTATTGCCAATATACGTGGTTTAAGCAAAGTTGTGATTCTTGGGTAACACATATAGTTTTAGATTGATTACTTTCTTCTTCTTTTATAATCGAACCATTACTTTAAGAAAAAGAATAGGTGATTGTATTATCAAAGATGCACGTTGCACCTTTTTTTTTGTCAAGGCATTTCTAGCGGTCCAAATCAAACATATTGGTACGATTTATGGTGGTGACTGGTGAGTGACCTACGATTCATTTGCTAGATGTACAAGCGATAACTTATTGAATCTCTATCGCATTAAAGTTTTTTTCTCCCCTATATGGAGTAATCAGAATTCATACGTCAAATTTCGTACCAACTCTGGAGTTTTCGCAGTTTGGGATTAACGTTGCGGTCATGTATATACATGATTGCATTTGAACATTTTTTCGTATCTGTAATATCCCGAACTGTGATATATGGAAAGCTCAAGAAAATTAATTTGACTATCTATGTCACCAAAATCGACTTAATTTTTCCGTCACACATCCGTTTAAAATTCCATGATTAAGTATGTTTGGACTGGAGTAGTTGAAGGATGGGTGATCTAGCGGAAAGCGATTCGCGATACCGTGCGAGTGAGACCAAAGCATGAAAAAAGATCGGATAGTGATTGGGAGTCAGTAAATAATGATTTCGAACCTTTGGAAAAATTAACATACCATCCGTCAGATGGAAAGAATCCCACGAATCGAAAAAGCGGGCGTGGATGGCCTATTAACCGTGGAAGCGTTATAGTATCATACACATCCGAAAGGGTCCAGAACTTAAATTGTTAACTAAAGAAATATAAAAAGTTAGATGACAACAAAAGTAGATCCAAAAGATAAAATGCACCTCTTCGGATATTTGGATGGTTTTAGTTTTTTTTTTTTAAATAAGAAGTTATCTATATCACCTAAGTATGCGTATACGTAGGCATTCATGTGATATAATTTTTGTCTCGTCGTGCAAATCATACACGTATCTACAAATGGATTTCAATAAACCCGAAGTCCTTCTTCAAAAATAAAAAAAAATCCCAAGGTTCACTACAAACAATAAATTGATACATTAATAAACTCTACACGTATTTAGTTACGTTATCCCTTCTTCTTCTTTTTGTAACACTGATACGTTCTCTTTCAAACCTGGAAACCTTCTAAATGTCAACTAAAAATAGAATAATAGAATAAAGGCTTTTTCGGTGTACAAAAAAAAGATTAAAGACTTTTTTCCTTTAAAATGAAATTTTAAAGTGATTAATCAATAATAGAAATGACATTTATAATTGAATGAAAGGATGCCTTATCAAAGTGTAAAGAATTGATTTTGCAAAAAAAAAAAGATTCTAGCAAGCAAAAGTATACAGCTCGAATAAACTGCAAACCAGCTTCGATGAAGACTCTCCAGCTCGTGTGGCCAAGAGAAGCGAAACGAGATCCTTGTCCGGATTGTTTTGTCTATAGTCTTGGTCAGAGCATGTTTATTCGAGGTTCTTACTGAGGTTTTTAATGTGTGGATCTACACAAAATTTTTAATGATCGGTTACAAAAACTACTAATTAAGAACTAAATTTTTTGAGTTTCTTACACTGTTCGCGGACTCCACTGACTCGTGACGATCCACGATTAGTTTTTTTTTTAATTTTTTTTTTTAAACAAAAAAAACCTAAGAAGCCAAATAGATTTCTTAGGAATATATATGCTATTTGAGCAGCTGCACTGACCCAGCCTGGCATGCCTTGGAGGATTCTTCTTTTCACAGAGTAATGCTTCCCAATTATGTGGTTTCTGATCATTTACATTAATTTTTAGAAAAATTATTATAATATATAAAAAGATTATTAATTTTTTTTACAAATGAGGTGTGTTTTCATTTTAATATAAATAATATAAGACACAAATAAAAAAATAACTAATATAAAAAAATATTTTAGTAATTAATGTCTTTAATGATTATGTAATTTAGTATATGGTATTTACTATCGTTTGTACGTATATTTCATTATAATTGTATATTTACTCTAGTTACATTTACTGAAATTTTTGTATTTTTTAATAATTACTTCATATATTAAACAATGATTACACGTTCTAGCAATAACACAACACAACACACGAATGATAGCATTTACTTGATGATTAAAAGTTATTTACAAATAATGATCTAAAGTAATACTAATATATGTGATATTATTATTTCTTAACATTCAACGAATGCCTACTCTTGATGAAAAGCTATGTGAACTACATAATCTCTTATAGATAAATCATAATCAATTAATTATTTTTGTCAACAATTAAAATTATTTAATACAGCACAGATCCTCAAAAGTCTTACTGTATTTATAAAGTGATTTGAAAAAATGAAAATAAAAAACTTGTATCGTGAAAAATAAATTAATTAAAGTGAAGGTGGAGCATAATTGTGTTTTGTGAGTGTAATGCGCATGTTCGATACGAGATATCAAACTGGGGACAGTTTCAAAATCTATAGTATGTTTTAATATCAACATCCTAGCATATACTTGTGGTTTTCATTTTTATATGATTAAACCAAACACACTTGAATTTTTTTTTTTTTTTTTGGCAACAAAATACACTCGAACTATAACACATATAATCATATATACGCTCCATTAACAACGCATCACATGAACACAAAGCAGAAGTACACACTACCTCACAAAGTAAGTAAATTACGTGGTTCCCACCCAACGAACCCTATTTTTCATTTCATTATAAATAAAAACATTTTTTTAGATTTGACAAGTTTTCACCTGACATGTATCTGTTTAATATTTATTTTTTTTTGTTTAACCTGGAGTATCCCGGGCTTTTAGGACCCAGACTAATCCCCAAGGGGAGGTGCAGCCCACGGATAGACTCTTTCTCCGGGTATTCAAATGGACCCGAAAGCATGGACTCATATCCGTGTGGGTGACAGGATGGGCAGTTCGCCACCGCCTGGCGTCGAACCCGTGAGCATGACAATTGGCCTCCAAGGTCCTTCGCCAAGCGGACTACCTCATCCCGTCTATCGGTTTAATATTTGTTGATGAAGTAATGTGATCAATAGATTCTAAGGTGCCAACTCAATTGCATTTGGTTAAGCATTTGAAACTTCGAATGGTATATTTGGGCAGTATCCAGTTAATTTGGTGCTTTAACTCTTATATATATTTAGATGTGAAAAGTGACAAGGCATATATGTTACTTAGAAAAAACCGTAGTTACAAACAAAGAGTTGTGGTTGATGAATCTTCATGCACCCACCAAGTTTAGTACTGCATCTTATAAGTTACTAGTATCGAGGGCGGGTTATGATTTACGTATGATGTATATGTTTTTATTATTGTATATTTTTTTTGCATGTGTTTTATGTTAGGATTTGAAAAAAAAAAATTACAATAATGTTTATGGTTGTTAAGACGTTTGGGCGTGGAGAAAATATGGTTTAGCTCTTATTGATAGTGTGTTAGATTTGCTTTGGAACTAAGAGCATCAACATCGTAGTTTCTAGCGTGGAGATGCTTAAAAAAGTAATGATGATGGCTCCACCAAACATATAAAATCGGTCACAGAAGTAGCCAAAGAAGGATCGATGTTTTGTTGTTTCTGGTACTGTTTGCAGGTCTCACTGACACGTGGCGTCCCGCGATTGGTTACTTTTTAACTTTTTTTTTAATCAAAGAAAAAAAAATTAAGAAACCCAAAACACAATTTAAGGATAATCATGGCCTAATATGTGTTAATGTTGTTTGCTTTACTAAATGATCTGTGCGAGGAAATGATTACCGGAGGTCAACCGCATGAAAAATTAGATGTGGTGTGAGTAAGGTTGTATGCTTTCGAATTAATAACCATGGACGGATTCTGTATAATAGTTTAATATTGATCGTTACTACTTAAAAATAACCATATTTATTTTAAGAAATTATCAAATTAAATACATGAACATATATTAGGATATTCTGAAAAAATATTACTGTTAGCTTCTAATGTATAGCTTGTGATTTTCTCTATTTTTATTTAATTACTTCACGAATATGATTTTTGTAGATTGTTTATAATACATTTGACTGATTTTATTGCTTTTAAAATTTAACCTAAACATTAGTCTCGAAATTTGTTTAAAAATATCATATATAAATATATACCAGTGTATATACACTACACAAACAGATTGATATATTATTTGTAGATGATTTCTTCGTCATCATCAGCTTCTTCTTCTTCTATATGCTTTTTTTTCCCTGATGATTGCTTTCTCAGTTGTCTAGTAGTCATTGCAAAACACAGATGCTAATCAGGGGGAAAAAAAAAAGATACGCTGGACTTACCACGGCATCAAGCTCAATACCAAGAATTAAACACAGATTCTCAAACTCTTCCTTAGCTACACAGTTAAAAGAAGAAGACTAAGAAATAAAAGAAGATTAACTGAATCAAACAAATGGATTGAAGAAGAAGGAAGGTATACCAGTGTATATAATTTTCACCAGAAGAGTGGTTAAAAAGCAGTGAATAAGAGCAAAACCTAACATGATCCAAGGCGTCAGCTAATTAGTGTACTCTTTACAAAACTGGCCGCACCGGAGAGGAACGTCAACCGTCCCGTGAATTTATGCTGGTATCATGACAAATTTCCATCGCCAGCGCATCATTAATTTCCAGATCCATGACTTTGAAATCGGATTCAGATTTTCAAACGTCAAGCATAGATGCAAAAAAATTGAGCAAATGTAAATTCCATGTGCACAGAAAGAACAAAAAGAGAAATTTAACTTACAGACTGCCATTAATAAGAATCTAGGATGAAATGTCAATTAAGATGTCTCTTAGAAACAATCGCTTCTAACGGAGAAAGAAGATAAAAGAGGATCTGAAGAAGATTGTGGAAGGATTAGATTGTTTGAGGGTTCCGTGAGGTGCATATATATACCGAATGCAATCGCAACTGATGGATAGGATGACCAAGTAGTGTGCTGCTTAGATAACTGGATCGTCACTGCGCGATCAAAGAGAAACGAAGAACACAAAGGGGTTCGCATCGCAACTGATTAGGGTTTCCGTAGAAGCTTGTGGTCGATGGGCCGCAGACTAAGCGCAACACGAAGCCCACGTGAAGCCCGTTCGGACAGAACAAAGCTTTAGTGAAACGGTGCGGATCCGAAGTGTCAACGCGGTAGAGCTCCTATTTCCGACATGGCATCCGAGCTAGCAACCTCAAGAGGGATACAATGCTTCTTTTATATATAAAGATATACGGACATGAATTATTATCGATCTATTTTTTGGTACTTTAAATGCTAACAAAACTAGTTGAAGTAGCCAGATTGTGTTTACATTCCGCACATATATTTCATTATTCATTCATCGTGTCGTTTTATTTGTTAGGTTTCGACTTTTTTAAGCTAGAAGTATATTTTAACAAAATTAACTCGCATTCTATTATTTTGCAGTTACATTTTTGTTGAAAAATAATAAATGATACCTCCATTAAAAAGTTTTGAGTATACCGACTTTTTTTCTTCTTCTTTAAGTATACCTACCCAACAAAGAAAGAATATTACAATATCACGTAAATGCATGAATATAGCCCAAATTAGGTTTGAATTATTTTACAATTATGTTACAATTTCACCTTTTGGTATTTTTGTTTTGAACAAATAATAGTTTGGATGATGGTTTTAGCCTTTTAGGTTACGTCAGTTGTGATTTATAGTATGAAAACAGTTCAACCAACACAAAATTTATGTGCTGATGGAAGATCGGGGATGGAGCGCAACACATGACACGATTCGATATTTTTGCTCTTTCTCAACACGTAAAACTACTCTTCTTTATTGGCTAAGGTACATCACACGATATGCAGAGCTGTGCGAACACTCACGACTAATGTAAGCGGTTTGAAATAAAATGCCTCAGTTTTTTTAATTACTATATTAAATACTATCATTGCATTACAAAAGTAATAAAAACTAACAAACTAAATTTAATTTTAATAATTTTCTTGAATTTAATATTTTAAATTTTATATCTATAGCATTATCCATTGTTAGTAATTTTTTTTTTGAGCAAACCATAATTTCATTACTCCATTATTAGTAATTTTAATTTGATTATTTAACTATTAAGACTGGTTAACCTATAAATAGAAGAATTCTATAATGAACGTAGAGTTTACTCCAACGTATTACTTAAAAATAACAATATCTAATTATAACAATTAAAAATAAGGATTTGTTATTTCTTTTTCTATTTATAAAAGAAAAATATCAATTTTTATTTTATTTTTTTAGTGCATTAACAATCTTTATTTATAAAAAATATATAGATGGATTGGAATAAATTTACCTCTAATTGCTATTAAAAGATAGACATAAAGAATGATGAAAATTCTCTAAAACTGTTAAAATGTTATCAAGTTACCACGAGACCAATCATGAGCTTTGTATAATTCACTTCATCTAAACCCACTTCATCTAAACCCATATTCAGTTTATCTAAATCGATGTATGTAGACATCTTTAATTATTTATATTAAAATTATACAATTAACAAAATACCTTAATTATAAACATTAACTAATGAAAAGATGCCCTATTGTTTTTAAAAAAAAAAATTCGATGCCTTAGGCGAAAGCCTCATTTTCTCCAACTGAGGCACGGGCCGGAGACGATATGGTGGCATATCAAGAGAAAATGAGGCTTTCGAGGGACATGGTCCCTCAGTTTGTGTATCATGTTTATATTTTGGGCCTGTGTATCATCGACATTAAAAGATGGGAACTATTAGCTAAACGAGGGACCATGTGCTGAAGAGCCACCGTTACCCAGGAGTAACCAATGAAAGTGGGTGACGGTGTTTAACTTATGTAGCATATTTATAAGATTTATTGTTAGATTTATCTGAATTCGTGTTGTGGTAAATACAGACGATAGTAATACTAATAAGTTTTTTTTTGTTAACACTTGATACATCGTTATATAGCTTCTATTATGAGTTGACAAAAAAAAAAGAGCTTATATTATGAATGATGATAAATTAACTATAATATATACAATATAATGAACAATTTCACGACCAATGACGAAACACTACAAGAAAACATAAGTTTAACGATGGCGGTATTCCTCGTGAGTTCGTCGTAAAAGAGACTTTACGAGGAATTAGCGAAGAAACACGTTTCGTCGTAACGCATATTTCCTCGCCAATTCGTCGTAACTTAGCGAGGAAAAGGTTTCGTCGTAAAGACGAAGTACCATATTTCGTCGTAAAGACCACGTAAATATTTCACGTAAGAATGTTGCTATATTTCCTCATAAATACCTCGAAAGTAGTTCCTCGTAAACTACACGTATTTATCTCGAAAGTATTTTCTCGTAAAGTACACGTAAATACCTCGAAAATATTTTCTCGTAAAGTACTCGTTTAACCTTTCTCGTCATTCCTCGTAAACTTTCCACGCAAATAAGTCGTAAATTAGCTACGAATTCACTTCATTTTATTATTTTACAGAATTTAAAATATAATTAAAAAAATAATTAAAATTATTTAATTTATTAATAAAATTAAAATTTAAAAACAAAATCAATACGAAAATATTTTATATATAAATAAGTTTTGAATTTAGAATACAACAACCGAAAAAAAGAACTAAGAGTCGTTCATCGTCCGGTAGAATTCATCACTCCTCCTCTCTACATCCGCCTTGGCATGTGTGTCAAATGATGACTCGCCTGGAATGAGATTTTGTCGTCGCATGTTCCTCAACAAGGACTCCCATTCCGGATTTGTGGCCGCTATAACGTCCAAGAAACCCTCGACTCCACACACACGAGCTGTGAACGCAGATCGCGTCGAGTCCAACTCGTTACGCAGCTGAGCGGACTCGGTCAAGGCCAATTCGTTACGCAGCTCAGTGACTTCCTCATCCCGTCTCTGACCATAAGACGATGTCGCTCTCGGAACATCGTTGACGGAACAAATCCCCAACGTACGTCCCTTTTTCTTAGGGACAACCTTAAAAACAAAAAATAAATATTGTTAGTAAAAATTAAAAGTTTAATTAAATGAATAATAAAAAAATTAAAATTTTTAAAAATTTACCTCCTCGTAAATCTTATCCACTTCAAGTGTGGACAAGGTGACGGGTAATCCGTTGGTGGACTGCTGGGTCAGCTGGGTCTGGCGGTCGTCAACCTGAGCAACCAAGTCGTTGAAGATTTGCTCGGACTTGCCATCTAGAAATTTGCCCGCCTTATTCTTGAGGGTCCTCTTATAAAGTTGCATAAGAGACGAGAGTTGTCCCGTCTCTTTGGCCTAAAAAAACATTTATGAAAGTTAGAATATACATATATATATATATATATTAAAATTTTAATTAAATAAAATATTTAATTACCATTTCCAAACGGACACCGGCGTGGGGTTTTTGGCCCGTAGAGTGAAGCAACGGCCCGTGGCCGTGCTCATCTACCGTGTTACGGGAGGCAGAGCAAGACTAGGCGATTCTAATGGACTCAGGATCCCGCCAATAACGGATGAGGCCATCCCACACATC
>NC_027755.1:20740822-20743314 GCF_000695525.1 Brassica oleracea var. oleracea
TGATATTTTTGCTGTAAAAAAAAATTAAATTAATAATTAGTTTTTAAAAAAATATATATATATATATATATATATATAAATCATAAAAAATTTAAAGTATATATAATTAATTAATAGTAAGTTACATCGTAAATTTTGAACCACGTCTTTCTGACGTAGATCGGCGTCTTTTTCCAATTCGGATGTGCCATGAAGAAGTAACCTTTGATCGTGTCGGTTACGTCCGATGCAAGACATCTGTCAACCCCAAACCTGAAAAAAAGAAATTTAAGTATAAATTATTTGTTAATGTTATAAAAGAATTTTAAAAAAATTAAAAAATAATAATTAATGTAACATACCACAAAGTTCCATCTGGTCGGTCGGGGTCTATGACTGGTAAACTTTCTCTGCCTGGCTGACCGAGAAGGTCCTCGACAGTGTACTGTGAGTAAGGAGCACTCGGAGGCACCATCAAATCAGGATGAATCTCGGCGGGCATCAGAGGAGCCATTAGAGGAGGCACAAGAGGAGGCATCGTCGGAAGAGCCATCGGAGGAAGCACAGAATGAGGCACATGAGGAATCGATGGTGCACTAGAAGAAGGTGACCGAGAGACTCTCTGAGAAGTCTGAGTCTTGGGGACAGTCTCCGGACCCGAAGAACTGGGAGCTGAAAAAGACGACGGGTCTAAACGACTACCAGGCTCACCGAACATCTGTCTGTAATGGGGAGTAAGTCTGTTCTTTCGATTCGTCCGGAAAAAAATTTAATTTTTAAAGTTAACATCAACAGTAATTAACAAATTCTATAAATAACAAATTCTATAAATCTTGCTAAATTCCCTACATTAACCACCTAATCAACACTAATTAACATAAAATCAGTAAACCTATCTAAATTCCCTACACTAACCACCTAATCTACCCTAAACTAATCAAATTAGAGAGGAAATAGAGAGAGAACGTACCATTGCTACGAAAGAGAGAGGAAGTGGAGACAAAATGGGAGAGCGAAGCTCGCGTGTATATATAAGAAATTAGTAATCGTTGTAATTTACTCGTAAATTTACGAGGAACTAGCGAGACCCGTGTTTTTCTTTACTAGGAATTAGCGAGGCCAGCGTTTTGTTTCCTTGTAACGTCCTCGTTGATTAACGAGGAATTAGCGAGGCCTGTGTTTTTCTATTACAAGGTCTTTACGAAGAATTGTGCTTACGTGGAATTAACGATGATTATTTTAGGATTC
This sequence comes from Brassica oleracea var. oleracea, assembly GCF_000695525.1. Classification (NCBI taxonomy): domain Eukaryota; kingdom Viridiplantae; phylum Streptophyta; class Magnoliopsida; order Brassicales; family Brassicaceae; genus Brassica; species Brassica oleracea. The sequence goes on from NC_027755.1 coordinate 20,742,050, forward strand.
GTCGTAAGCTCCTCGTTAGTTTACGAGGACATAGCGATGATTATGAGGAAGGAGACGAAGCTAATTGGTCGTAAAACCTTTCAAAATTTCCTATAAATACACACCAGTTTGCTTATAAAATCAGAGATAATTACTCACCAGTTTACTTCTCAAATTAGAAAGATTTGAAAAAAAGAAGGAGAGAAAGATACGGGAACACATGTGGGCGGAGACAAGGCTAGACTTACGTAGGTCTCGCCTTGTTTCTTTCCACCTATGATTCCAGTATCTTTCTTCTCTTCTTTTTTCAAATATTAGTCGTTCATTTACGAGGAAATAGCAAGGCCCGTGTTATTATTTACGAGGAAATAACGAGGCCCCCGTTTTCCGGTTACGAGGTCTTTACGACAATTTCTGCTTACGTGGAATTAACGAATCCCGCGTTCTTTTCGTCGTTATCTCCTCGTTATCTTACGGGGAAATTACGTGGATTATGTTTAAATCCCTAAAATCCGAAACCCCAAACCCCATCTTCTACGTCATATATTCCAAACCTCAAACCCATCTTCCCTTTAACCTCAATCTATTCTTTCCATTCCAAACCTCAAATTCCAAAACTACAATTCCTTAAATTATAATCTCAATTTCTTATTTCTAATATAAACTCCCATTACCTTACACAAAATCAAATTATATAAATAGTTTTTCATGATTAAATCCATCAAATCACATGCATTAAGTCTGAAAATCAATCTTATTAAAAATAAATACATCAATCGGATACATAGACATTCTCGTCATCACTAGAAACATCATTATTTTCATTAAACTCGTCTTCAACAGCTTCGTCTGTGGCATCGTCGGTAAGATCTTCGTACTCATGATTATGCGGATCAATGAGAAGGATGCCATCAATTTCTTGTTCAGGCTCTTCGACTTCATTTATCTGTTCTTCTTGCAATGGTGGTTCTTCTCCACTGATGATTTGTCCTCGAGATGTAACTTTGATCACGGCTAACCAATTTTTTCCCGATTCTCTCATCTGAGGGTATGTAAGGAAGCTAACTTGGTCTGCTTGTGAAGGTAAGATGAAAGGCTCGAATTTGTTGTACCTTCGTCCACCGTTGACATCAACTACACCGAATTTGTTAGACCGAACACCTCTGTTGACGACGGGGTCGAACCATTCACATTTGAAGAGGACGCATTTCAGCTTCAATATCCCTGGGAATTCGACTTCAATAATCTCCGTCAAGATCCCGTAGAAATCTGTTTCCCCTTTCACA
>NC_027755.1:20743386-20745248 GCF_000695525.1 Brassica oleracea var. oleracea
ACCTGAAAAAATTAAGAGTTTGAGTTAATACCTGATTCTTCAACCACTTAATAAAGTGTTGATCTTTCTTTTTGTCTACGTCACTTGTGGATATACCTGAGAATGTTTCTTCGACTTGAGAAACAAATAGGCTGTAAAATCACATTTTATATTAATTAATCTTTGGCAATTATATAATTTATACGTATATGTGTTTATATGTTACCTTTCAAAATAACGCATCAATGGATCCTCGCAATTGAGTAGAATATAAGTGTGTGCAGTATGAGCGTCTTCTTCACTCGACCACCAAACCTCTTTTGATTTCCCACCGAGTCGCCCAATCTGTCTAAAGATGTCTGGAACACCAGCAACTGCATATGTTGGCGCGAAACCACCGTCATCATATCTTCCTGGAGCTCTTTTCCTGGTACGTACTTTTGACGTAAAGTAGTACGATGTGAAGTGAGAAGTTTCTTTCGTCAAACTTCCAGCAATTATAGAACCTTCAACTTTTTCGAGGTTCTTTGCTTTTCCCTTCAAATATTTCATGGCTCGCTCATGCTGATACATTCATCTGTAATGTACAGGTCCACGAAGAAATGCCTCATATGGGAGGTGGACAGCTAGATGCTCCATAACGTCAAAAAATTCCGGAGGAAATATCTTCTCCAAGTTGCACAATAAGATGGAAATGTTCTGCTGAAGCTATTCCACGATTTCTTCTTTAAGAGTGTGTGTGCTCAGATCCCTGAAAAATGCTCCAATGCCTTGTATATTCCAAAAACAATTAAACACATTATATTAGTCATTTATTATTGCAAACTAAACTATTATAAAATTACTGCGTTATAATATACTACCTGCAAATGCTTCATGTACGTTTGTTGGAAGTAGCTCCGCAAATGCAAAGGGAAGTAGTCGTTGCATAAAGACATGACAATCATGACTCTTCTTCCCGAAGAACTTTTGACCCTTTTCAACACATCTAGAGAGATTTGAAACATACCCAAAGGGGAACTTCACTTCTGATGCCACCCAGTTGAATAACACAGACTTTTTTTCTGAAGACAATCTGAATATCGGAACGGGAACTTGTCCATTGCTTTTTATATGTAACTCACTTCTTGAGCAAATATCCGGCAAGTCCAACTTCAATTTTATGTTGTCTTTTGTCTTCCCTGGGACATTCAATATTGTATTCATGATGTTCTCAGAGAAATTCTTCTCTATATGCATCACATCGAGGTTGGGGCGGAGAAGAAGATCCTTCAAACATGGCAACTCCCAAAATATACTCTTTTTGTGCCAGTTTTGATGAACACCGTAAGAATCATGCATATTACGAGGGACATGCCAATTACCACCACAACGAACTGTTTCGTTAGCTCCGTAGTAGTCGATTTGCGCTTCAATTTGTTCTCCAGTTAGATATGGAGGAGAAGTGTCTCTCACAACCATTTTGTGCCCAAAAAAATTCTTGTTTCTTCGGTACGAATGGCCAATGGAAAGAAATCGACGGTGACAATCGAACTAACTTGTCTTCCTACCATTCTTCAGTTGAAACGCATCTGTCGTTCCATTACAATATGGACAAACTAATCTCCCATGTGTAGTCCATCCAGAAAACATCCCATAGGCAGAAAAGTCACTTATGGTCCACAAAAACATCGCTCGCATCGTATCGTAAAATTCGTCTTCGTTGAGCAGTCATACGTCCTCACCCCTGTTGACCACAAATCCTTCAACTATTTTATCAGTGGTTGTAGGAAAATATCCAGAGACCTTTTTGGATGGTTCGGACCAGGTATTAATATGGTCAAGAATAGCAACTCCCGTTGCATGCACATCTCCGGTGGCAGGTTGTATGGCGTAAGAAAGAC
>NC_027755.1:20745914-20746181 GCF_000695525.1 Brassica oleracea var. oleracea
GAAACCAGATATAGTAATTTGGCGTGAAACCTCTATTTATTAAATGCTTCCAAACATTTTCACGATTTGCCAATTTTGAATTGTTGCATTTCCGACAAGGGCATAACATCTTACCACTTTCTTGGGCGAGCGGTGTGGAATCTGCTTGATGCATAAATGTCTCCAGCTCCGTAAGGTATTTTTTTCATCTCTCTCCCGTTAGCATCTCTATGCATATACATCCACCTCCGCAACTCGAAAATATTCCCGGAGCCCGATATTTTTTTT
>NC_027755.1:20746342-20750204 GCF_000695525.1 Brassica oleracea var. oleracea
TAAGTAGACGTAAAATATTTCCTCGTAAAGTACACACTACATTTACGTCGAGTTTACGAAGAAAATGTATTTCCTCGCAAAAACCACGTGACATTACATTGACTTTACGACGAAATCATTTCGTCGTTATTTTACGAGGAAATAACGCTGATTTTATATTTCTTCGTAAGTTCCTCGTAAAGTCGACGTAAATTTACGAGGATTACTTTTCCTCGTTAAATTTCCTCGTTAAACTTGTGTTTCTTGTAGTGAAATTATTATTTAAAAATATAAAAAAGTTTTTTAAAATCATAATTAATCATCCGGAATTGCTATCTATAGTGATAAAGTCTGTATATCTTTAATATGTCATGTTCAAATTTTAACAGCTACGGAAAAAAGATTAAACAACTGACTATTATTCATGACCCAAAAGAATTATAGGTTTCGATCCAACATTTTTACAATTATTAATTAAGAAATTGAGTATGCAGTTTCTATAAATTTGAACGAAAATCGACATATTTATGGAGTAAATACTAAACTAGTAGAAATATTTCACTAATATACTAACTCCGTTCCTGAAAGTAAGATGTTTTAGATTTTTTACTTGTTTCACAAAAATATATTTTCTATATGTTTAAGGTATTTTTTTATACTTTTAAGAAACATATTTGAATTGATTAAATTTCATTGGTGAAAAGTTATTAGAAAATGTATAATGAAAAATTAAATTATAAACATTTATTGAATCTTTAGTAAGCGTGAACACTTTAGAAAATTTTATTTTCGGAAACAGAGAGAGAGTATAAGATATATGTTTTGTGCTATGCCAATCTATATCAAATTCACAAAAGTTGAACAGTATAATGATTTTATTCGTTAATGTCATACAAGAAATGTAATTTTATATAGAATGTAGAAGGACGGTTCAGGTGCGCGTCCCTTTCATGTCCTGTCGTCTTCGGCCAGCGCTATGATAATTGCCTCCGCGGAATGATTACGCATTAACAATCATTGTTACAAAATTTGATCACCAAGACCATCTCTAATATATTTCCTATTTTTACTTCTAAAATAGAACATTTCTAAAATAGAGATGAGTTATCTCCAATGTATTTCTCTATTTTTATCTCTATAAAGAAATATTCTCAATATATTCTATTTTAATTTTACAAAAGATACATTTTATTTATAAAAGTTGATAACTAACCCTATTTATTTTTAATTTTTAAAATATTTTCATAAACTTATGAATTTTTTTAAACTAAAGTTTTGTTAAAAGACTATTATGTAAATAAAAAATGTTATTATACTTCTACAAAAGCTGTATTTCTCTATAAATATAATTATTTTGGTTACAACTATAAAAATTTGAAAGTTAAAGGACTATTTTGAAAATAAAAAAAATATGACTCTACAATAGAGGAATGCTATTTTTTCCTCTATAAAATAGAGGAAAAAATAGCAATCTCTATTTTAGAGGTGAAAATAAAAATGAGATAGAGCATTTTTACCTCTATTATAGCATATAGAAGTGAAAATAGCTAGGGGTTGGAGATGTTCTAACGTATTGTTAAGTTGAAAGTATGTTTTGTACAAGTGATTTTGTGAAATTGTGAGTTTTACACAGCTTTCATTTCTCCATTTTGTCGTGTTTTAAAAAACGGAGAATTACGTGGTTTCAACTAATATATGTTCTATTCGGCCAATTTTATTTTTTTCCGAATTACAAAGCAAGTTATCGACTAAAATTGACGTTGACTATTCTCATGTAAAAGATTAGTTGCAAGTTTTTTTTTTTTTTTTTTTAACTTTTGATGTTTAGTTGCAAGTTTGAAAACGCATTTTAGTGTAGTAGATATATATAACTAGCCATTGTATGGAAACCGATGCGATTAAGGTTGAAAGAAATTTTCAGTATACTTCGGCTCGTGTGTACAATCCATCTGATAATGGTTAGCTTAGGCTTTAGTTTTTCTCTTTGTTCAATTTTATTATTGTGAAGGTTTCTTTGTTCAACTAAAATACTTTTAAATAGTTGATTTGAGTTTAAAAGCATCTCTAATTCCACTTTATTTTTCTATTCTAAAATAAAATTTACAGCAAAAATACTCCAATATAATATTTTATTGTTTTTTCTATAATAGAATTAAAAATGAGTTTATTTTATAAATAGTGTATCTAATTTATTTTCTGTTTTTTTTTTTACTGTAAAATAGAGTACTATTTAGAATAATTTTACTTCTATTATACGGTTATTCTATTTTGAAGAGAAAAATAAAATGACTATTAGAAATGGTCTTCGGTAAAAAAAAAGTCATTAGCTAAATTTCTATCAATTGAATATTTGAGGCATAAAATAGTTAGCAGCCGATGATAAAATATAAGAGCATCATTAACTCTACAAACTCATTTGGAGCTCTTAATGAGTTTTTTAGTAATATTTGGTAGTTAAGAACTTTAGTTAAAAGACCCTTAAATTTTGTGCTTCATGGAGTTTTTTAATTAAGGATTCTTAAAAAAATATTATGAAACATTTTGATGAGAAAATAAACATTGTGCTGAGAAGATAAACTTAAGCTATCTTAAAAAAAAACAAAATTATGAAACATTTTGATGAGAAGATAAACATTGGACTAAACAAGTCAACGAACAGAACCGTCAACCTACTGATTTTCCCGTTCTTTAAGCTATTCTTAAATTTTTTTTTGAAATCACAGCTCTAGAAATAACCTATAGCTGTACAAGTACTATGCAGAGCCAAATATCTAAATCAATTTTTTAGTGCTTTCATAAAATTATACAGCAATAAAATTTAAAGCCACAGCAAAAAATCTACAGATTTTTTTCTACAGTAAAAATTTTAAAGCTACAGCCATTACCAATCGGACCCTTTTTTTTTTTTTCAACTACACGTGTACTCTAAGCGACGGCTCTTCCACCGCTTAATTAAGATACGTTTTTTGCCTTATTTACATTTTTCTTTTCCTTTAAATCGTAATTACCCTAAGAAACTTGCTAAGAGACATGGATAATTGTGCTCTAAATAGTTATAAGTGCTCTAAATAGTTATAAGTGCTCTAAATAGTTATAAGCAGCATTAGAGCATGATTATCCAAGTTTCTTAAGAGAGTTTTTAAAATTAATGAGGCATTTAATTAAATCAAAAATAAAGAAAATGCATGTTACCGATCCTTAACATAGGATTTCGGCAACCGATTACCAAAGGGGTTTTTAACCCACGTGTCACCAAACCGTGCATTTGTAATTTTTTTCTCTCTTTCCTCGTCTTCTCCGTATTCCCTTTTTTTCACCATCTCCAGACCCGTCTCTGCTTCCCTCCTACCTCCTTCCATCTCCTTCAATCTCCACTCGATCTCCTCTTCCATCTCCATCTCTGCCGCCGCGTCTCGCTTCGTCTGTAACGTCGCGGTTACTGACGACTCCTAAGTCGAAGAAGACAGCATCTTCGCTGATGACGACGCTCCTCCCCCAATCCTTCCCTTCTGATCTCAAGCTTTTCGTCGGTAACCTTCCCTTCAACGTTGACAGTGCTCAGGTCGCTCAGCTCTTCGAGAGCGCCGGAAACGTCGAGATGGCTGAGGTATGACTTAAATTGAGTTATGGGTTTTTGAGAAATGAGATAAAGATTGAATCTTTTGTGTTGTTGTTGTTTGAGATTGATTTTACCGATTGTTCGTTTTGTTGTCTTTGTTAGGTAATCTATGACAAGGTGACAGGGAGAAGCAGAGGTTTTGGGTTTGTGACTATGTCTTCAGCCTCTGAAGTAGCAACAGGGAGAAGCAGAGGTTTTGGCGCTGGAGAGTTTATTTGGGGAGCAAGGGAAGGTTGTTGAGGCTAGAGTCATCTACGACAGAGA
>NC_027755.1:20750460-20756212 GCF_000695525.1 Brassica oleracea var. oleracea
GTTTAGCTTGTATGTTTCTTGTTCTTGTTCTGTTGTGTGAAGCTCTGTTTAAGTTTCTTGTGTGATGTCTTCTTTTCTAAGCAGGTAACATGACACAAGAGGAGGCACACGAGTCAATGACGGAAGAAACTGTCTTGTGCTGCTGACAGAGGTGAGTACACGCTTGTGTAATGTCTTGTACTTGTATGTTTCTGTGCCACAGACTGATAATCATGATTTTCTAATCTGTGTGTCGTTGGTTGTAACATGTAGAGGCGAGAGCATGCTTGTTTAATTTTTTTTTAAAAAACCCTTAATTAAGAAACTAGCATTGGAACACAAAATCTATGAAGCTTTTAACTAAAGCTCTTAACTACTTTTAATTACTTAAATAATCACTAAGAAACCCTTAAGGGTTTTTCTGGTTAATCATGCTCTTAGGTTTGACCTTTGCAGTTCGCACACTAGAATAAAAAAAAACTTGTTTGGTTTTTATCTGGTTTCGAGAATTACAATTTACAAAACAATTTTTATTACAAAATTAATTTCAGAGTTATTTACCTTTTGATTCGACAGAGCTTTGTTCTCAGATCTGATTGTGAATCAGATTCTTAAGCTTAATCGCATGCAGTTGAAGCGTTTTCTCTAAGCAGATACCGTTTGGCTTAGTCTTTGGTACGACGGTGGTTCTGCTACTGGATTTACTCTCGGCGGTGTCGATTGAGGTTTCCGGTGGTTGAAGGTCCGGTGTTGAAGATTAAGGAGTTGTTATCAAAGTCTTATCACTTCCAATCATTGTCTTCGACGGTTTCCATTGAACGGGTTCCTGTTTCCAGTGTGTCCGGTGGAATGCCGATTTGAATTCCGACGATGACATGCAGGTTAGTGAAGAATGGTGGCGCCTTCGCTTGGCAAGTGTCCCTTCAGCGCATGACATGCGCTTTTCATTTTACACGATGTCAGCCTCGTCATTTTCTTCCTTTGGACGTCTTTCCTGGTTGGGCCGTTTTGGGCCGTTTGGTTTTGTTTTAGTATGGTCGGGCCTTGATGGCTTCAATCTTGTAAAATCCTCTTTAGGCTTTTGCCATTATAATAAAGATGACAAAAAAAAAAAATTTACCTTTTGATATATCAACTCCAAAATAAATTCAAATGGATAAAGAAAAAACTCTAATTAAAAGGGAAACAACTGAAAAATCTAACGTGAGGTAGACGACGTGCACAGTGAATGTGCAACGTGTAACGTTACTGTAACACACCTTGCGCGGCAATGTCGTATCCAATGGATCCACGTCATTATCTCAATCACCGTCGGCTCTACGGAATATAATGTATCGATTAATTGCGTCGATGGTCTCAGTCTCTCAGATACAAGTTACAAGTAAACAATAAAAAAAGTACTCGCCCATTTATCGATATTTATTTCAAGTTTGTAACGTCTGCCTTTTTTTGTTATCTAGAAAATTATAGGGACGTCTGACTTGGAAAGTTGGAATGGTTGTTTTAAAAGCTTGACCAGAAATATAAACTTATTATTAATCTATTCAAAGCGTAACGGCAGAATTATCTGAAAATTTATTTTGGTAGATATTAACAGATAATTGATTGACATATAGTATATCTGAAAATTGTTATATGGAAACCTCTCTCTTATCTCTTCATTATCTTTTAGAGAGAGGTTTCGGGTTTGTCCATTGATCTTCTCCGGCTTCCTCTGACCAGCGTCTAAGATCCAGTTCCGGCATCTGGTGACTCCCTTAGCACTGGTGGCCGGCTTTTGGCTCCGGTTGTTTGCGTCTTCCTTAAGCAGAGCAATCCGGCTTCTGGCTCCGGCGGAGCATCTTCCTCTCCGATGACCGCTGGCTTCGATTCCGACGATCTACCTTCTTCTCCGGTAGAGTCGTTGGCTTACCTCCGGGATCTTCCCGAATTTTGTTTGTTTGGCTTTAGTCTCTTTTGCGTTTGCTGGCTTTCTCAGGAGGATCTTCGATTTCTTCATTCAAGTTTTCTCTGTTGTTTAGAGGTCCGGTGTTAATGGCTAAGGCGTTTTGGCGACTGCTCTCTCAATTCTTATCATCGCTCCTGGCGATCTTTTTGTTTGGGTTCCTGTTCCGGTTTGTGTCCGGTGGAACACACGATTGGAGGTTATCGGAGACGTTTTTATCGGTGAAGTCGTCTGATGGTGGTGTGGTTCTTGATTGTCTAAAGTCGTCCGACGGTCTCTTCTTCTACGGCGTCATGTTTCCGATGTGTTCCGGTGGCCGTCCGGAAGTCGCTCCGGTGATGACTTTCTTCCTGTGAAGACGGTGGCCGTTTCGTGTGACACGTGCGTTTCCTTTGTTCCACGTGTTGACCCACTTACGCTAATCAGTAACGCGTGGTGAGCAAGTGGAAAGCGTGTTCCTTTGGTTTTTGTTTGGGCCTGGTTGGGCTGTCTTTGGTTTCTTGGTTGTTGTTGCCTATATTTTGGGTCTTTGCTGTAGTGTTTTCTGGTCTCTTTTATGGACTTTTTGTAATGCTGTTTAAATTTATAATACAGATGACAAAAAAAAATAGTATATCTGAAAAAGTTATATGGCGAAACAAAAAAAAATATTATTGCATGTTAAGAAAAGAACATTAGGGCATCTCCAACCCATACATTTTTGATTCCAAAGTTCATTTTGAAATAAAATCGTCTCCAACCCTACTCCATATTCAACTCCAAAATAGAATGGCTAGGGTTACTACATTTATGGATTAATCTTACTCATTACTCCATTTTGGAGTTGAATTTTATTTATTTATGAAATGATCCTTTTAATCTTGAATATTTTTAATTCATACTTATATAATATTTAAAATAATACAATAACATGATAATAAATAAAATACTCCACAAAATATTATTTGATGGTTTTACATAAAAGATGCATAAAATAATAAAAATCAAAACTAAACATAAATATTTTATAATTTTATATAATATAATATAATATAATATAAATAAGTGATTTAATAATTATGTAAACTGTTTTTGGAATTGGTGAAGTATCGTTCAAACCAAATAGATAAGTTTGTTTATCTTGTGGGTCAACATTTCGATTGATAACATTTTTACTTGTTAAACTTAATATATGCACAAACATTTGGATCAAGTACATAATTTAAATTAAAAAACAAAACTTTGTTTTCTTCTTTATGTTCTCTTAATGCATTATTTTGTTTTTGAATTATAAAAATTGCATATGATGAAAATTACACCAATTGAAGTTGGAAAAAAATCTCTAACTGTATTTTTATTAATAAATATTCAATTTAAATAAAATATATTTTTATGAAAGTTTTGTAAATATAAAATAGTTGTGTTAATTTTAAAATTTTTATAAGTCGAAGGTAGTACTAATAATTATTAACTAAATAAAAAGGAAATCATTTGTGAATATTTTTTTGGAATAAACAATGGAGTAATACATTGGAGTAAAATCCAACTCCGTTTTGGAGTTACATCATTTTGGAGTAAAAATTAGAGTAATACATTGGAGATTCTCTTATGCGAATTTAATTGAATTTGAATGAAACACCAACACCAGTTTTGCAAGCTAAGATAAAAGGAAATATAAATAAATTAGCCAAAAACTTGTAAGAATGTATTTCATAGTTTATACTAATGTTTAAATTTCTGGTTAATAATATTTTAGAAGGTACGTGAATTTAGGATATGCAAAATCTCTGGATCTAGATGATAGAAAAGTATCCAAAGTATAACTTACTTGATTCATAATTTTTTTACCTCTCTGTACATTTATAGTATAATCGATTTATGTGTTTTAATGTAACATATGACTCGTTGATTAAAAAAACTGATGTAATCAGGATAATTTTGTAAGAAAAAAAAAGGAGAAACTTTAAATTATTTGTCCTCGTTCTTTTTTTTTATTTTCTAAAATAAAAAGGCAATTCTCTCGAATAACTCTTTTTTAAGTTTTTGTCACAAAAATAACTTTAAAATAACCTTTTTATTTTGAAATTTGAAATCATATCCCCAACACTCCACTCCTTATCTGTAAACCCTAAATCTAGATTAGTTAATCCTAAATTAAAAATACATTTTCACTTTTTAATAAAACTTATTTTGGTCATTTTTTTCATCGAAAACTATTTTTGTAACAAAAACTTAAAAATTGTTATTAGATGGAATTTATCGAATAAATAATGTCTCTTTTATTTTTCATTTTACAGACGTCTTCAAAAACAATTTTCCAAGCAAGCATATTTTGTTAAAAGTTTAATATAATGTTTGAGTGGGTATATTTTTGGATGAATATATATAGGGACTACTAATTAATTCAAAAGGATAAAAGAAATGTTTATGACGTGACACTGCAACGCTACTTTGTTCGATTTCACGACGTTTTCGCAAGTCTATTAAACTGGCTAAAGTTTTTTTTTTTGGAAAAATTAAACTTGCTAATATTGCTTTCACAGCTAAACCTGTCAACCTATTTTTATCCTGTAATTATATTTTAATTTTTTCTAGTGTAGGTTTAACCAAAAGCGGCACGTATTATCTGATCGGTCATGGAATACTTGTGCTAAATAGTTTTTTCGTTATTTATATTAACATCATCATAATAATTGTACAAACTTTAGCGTCATGTAAAATGTAACATATAATATAAGTATTATAATTGTAAATAGTTATGTGAAAAACTTTTAGCTATAATTTTTGTAATTAGATATTTCTTATAATCTGATAAAACAAGATAATTCAATATTATTAGTTTGATTTTTCCCAAGTTTTAAGCAAACAATCGAAATAGATCCACTGACAAAGAAATAATGAGCTGTCCTCATGTCACATGCCTGGTCTGTAACCATTGGCCATGTATGTATACAGTATACTATATTACTTCGTTCCTATTTTTATCGATTAATAAATCACAATCTATTATTGGAAGCTCGGCGAAAATAGCAATGGATATCATTGTGTGCATTAGTCATGTTCGTGAACTTGGGCTCGCGAAGACTTCAGACCAATAGGAATGAAGCTGGGCCAGTGAAGGATCGTGGATACGATGCGTTTATATATTTGGTTAAAACATTTTGAAATTTCAAAACAATTAAAAATGTCTTAAATCATGTTGTTAACATGTTAGATTTTGTTAAAGAACGTTGGTAGCATGCTATATATTGCAAATTGTAACACGATATGCTAAATTTATAAATCTTTGGATATTTATGTATAGAGAAATGATCCTATCATTTGTGTTCCTTTAATTTACTCTAGAACAAGTAAAACTTTTAAAAATAAGGCACACATTTTTGATTCGACATAATGAATGTTGTTAAAAGCAGGCATGATGACCACTCTTCTTACTTGATTAATAATTTAATATTGTGAATGTTGAATTTGAAACCATTTTTTCAGTGATCATGTATCATATTGAAAGTTTGATACATACAAGAGCGCGAAGACATGATAGTAGTTTACCAAAAAGACATGATAGTACACCATTATTGATTGATTTTCGCCAGAAAACACGAAGTAAATACTCCCTCTGTTTTTAAAAGATGTATATTCTAGACTTTTCACATATATTAAGAAAACTCATTAAATATGCATTGTTTTTTGTGAATAACAATTTTTCATAATTTTTAGCCAATAGAAATTCAATAAACACCATTAATTTTTTTGAAACTTACAATTTTTCATAAAATCATACATTGAAAAGGTAAAAAATGTATCTTTTTGAAACAAATTTTTTTTCCAGAACATACATCTTTTAGGAAC
>NC_027755.1:20756256-20779504 GCF_000695525.1 Brassica oleracea var. oleracea
AAGTCTGGTCAACTTAGGGTTTAGGCTTTCAGATTAGGGTTTAAAAACAATTAATCTAGCCACTGATCCTAAACTTCAAATTAATTTAGAAATCTAGCAATTAAATTTAGCAGTATGCGATTTTAAGGTTTCAAAGCCTTTAAGGTTTCATATTCGATATTAGGGTTTTTAGAAAACATGTTATGAGATCAATCAAACTATCAACCTAACTCTTAATCAACAAGATCAATCAAAACAAATAAGAATCAAACAGGCTTCAAGTCAGATTTATAACATGTTATTTAGGGTAAAACGAATTTAGGGTTTTCAGAAAACAGAAACAGATCAGAAGGTAAAATATTCTAGCAACCTAAACCTCAAAACATTAAAAGATTTAATCAAACAAAAACAATCATCAAAACGGATTCACATTAGGGTTTAGGGTTTTGATTCGATTTCTAGCAATTTTAGGGTTTACGTTTTTTGGGTTTTGATTTAATCATAGATCAAGGGAGATTTAAGCACATGATATGATCATTGGATCATAGGGTTTTGAGATTCAAAACCGATTAGGGTTTTGAGTTTAGTTGATCAATAGATCAATCTCGATTTAGGGTTTGGGGATCGAACTTTTAGAGTTTCGATTTACTCATTAGGGTTTGATCTATTATCCTATGGCTTTTATCATAAAGATTAGGTTTTATGGTTTCATTCTTTATCAATCAACCCAATTTGATTCATATGTTCTTAGAATTCGAATTACCTTTAGCTTAGTTGATTGTTGAAACCGGACCACCAAAGAATGAACCTCGATCTGGACAGGAACGGGACGCGAGCTGGCCTGGACGCGAGCTTGCCTGGAACGGATTGAGGCTGAGATCACGAGCGGCTGATCGTTGAACGGGAGCTGTTGCTGTCGGATCGCGAGCGGCTCTGATGCGAACGGGACGCTTGCTGTCTGGAGCGCGAGCTGTCCTGGATCAAGAGCTGAGGCTGAGTTCGTCTGAAGCTGAGACGGGAACGCAGGGTTGCTGATCGGGAACGCGTAGGATCGGGATGCAATCGGGATTAGGGTGTTCACCGGGTAGGATTAGGGTTTATCGATATTTGGTTTTATCTTTAGGGTTTTAGAGGTTATTGTGTTGATAACATGTTATAAAACTAAGGGGAATAGTTTGTATATTTATTCATAAAACATATGATTCCTTTATATAAGGATTAGAAGATATAGAAATATGGAAAGTATCCAAAACCTAAACCAACTATGATTAGGAAAACTACTAAGACAAGAGAAAGGAAAAACATCCCAAAGACTTAGCCGCCCATGTGTATGAGCCGAATATGGTCTTGGAAGATGTTATGGTTATGGGCCATCCACAATATGATTTATAACCGTTTCTGAGGATTTTTATATTTTCCGCAAGCTTTTGTATCTGATAATGTATTTTTTTTTGTCAACAGATATTATTAAAGGCTTAAAGCCCAAACAAGGTAAACCGAAGGCCCATTACAACCCAATTCATAAACTGATTTCAACAAAAGATGATAACTACAATATTAAAGAAAAACGTGGAAACACGTGTTCTCACAGGCGGTCTATCTTCCGATCATCTCTCCGGTAAACTTCTCGGATGAGACGCATTAGCTTTACCGCTTCCTTCGTATCTACCTTGAACTCTTCATACAAAGCTCGCCGGTTCTTGTAGTTTGATCTCCGAGTGGTCACCGATCCTTAATTCCTGGGAAAACTGATGGATCTAAAGACAGATCATCTGTCAGGACGTTTCAAAGAAACCCTGACTTTACTTAATCTGCTTCAAAATCAACCAGACAAATCCAACACCTTCGATTCTTCAACCAAAAGGGAGCATCTTCCTATCTTTCTCTTTAGGAAGAAACGATTACGCCCCCTCTGATGAGATCTGGCACTCGGCTAGTACCAAAAGACAAACACAAGTTCCAGGATTTATGGTTAGATCTTGCATGAAGAGAAAGTGTCAACGCAAATCAGAGAAAGAAATAGATTCGTGAACAGTTCTGATTTGGTTGAACAAAAACACACCAAAAGATCGCCTAGCGAAAGTGAAAATCCGCAACCGGAACAGAAGTTCGATCAACAGATCGAATATTTACATACAAAAAACAAAAAGAAAAAATATGGTAACCGGCAGCGAGAGCCACCGGCTACCGATCGACGATGGTGATTGAAGTTTTCTAGTGAGAAGTTGGAGAGAGTAGAAAGAGAAAAAACATGTATGGGACAGCGGTGCCTAACCTCTCCTAGTAAATATTCACATCAAATAAATGTCACCGACGAAATGACATATTGATATTTATTTAATTCATAATGAATTCTACTTATCACTGTTTTCAGTTGATCCCTAATCACAAATACATTGTCCGGACGATTTCTGATAAAATGGTTTTGCTAATAGTAGCAAATGTAGATCTAATAGTTTTAAAATCTTTGCATACATAACCGTAAGAGATGGATTCCCTTTTCTGAGTTTACGCATGGCCACATGTCTTTGGTAGCTCAAAACCGAGATCTTTTATAGTCTTTTCACGTGGACAGTCCATGTGATTTCCCTTATCACAATATATTATTTATGTTTTAATAAAATTAATATTTTTGGATTAAATTTGGACTTTGGGCTTTATGGTCAAAACTAAAAATAGCATTAGACATTTATTCGTAACACAATAATTCAAAAATTTGGGTCACTTAACTCTTTTTTTTTGTCTTCTGTTATACTATTATATTTAAAATATGAAAGTTTTGCATAAGCCGGAAACGAACTCATCATTCCAGAAACATAAGCTAGTAAAAATCGCAATCTTTCAAAAGCGAGACGAGAAAACAGAATAATAAACCTAGAAGAATACAAACAAATGAAAAGATGAACTAAAACTTGAGCTGAATGTCTCGAAGAAGAAACTGAAGCAGTCTTGATAATAGCCACCGTTGACGTTGAGAAAGGATGCGCCGATCTTCAAAGTCACTTAAACTTTAAATTTTTGTTTTGTTTTTTTTCAGCAAAAAAGTAAATTTATGTTTTTCATTTATATAATCAGCTACCGAATAACCAAGTGAGTGAGGATGAAGAGTTGCGAAAAGAGAGGTCACACTGATAATATTAATTTAAAATAATTTTACCCTCAGAGACACATTTTGTGTTTACAATTTCACTCAGAGACACATTGTGTTACATCACACTTTCTTATACTAGGTTTACTAATATAACCCTCAACTAAAAAACATCTTTAGTTGACTAGAAAACTCACTCAACTAACCAATCCAAAACCGATTCCTTATTTTTAACTTTTTACCAAACCATCGCTTACCTTATCTCTTCCCCTTTTTACGATTCTTGTTAATCTTCTTCAAAACTGATGAACCCTAATTTCTTTCTCCAGCGACATCTTCTAGATCCAAAAAGCATAATCTGAAATTGGACCCAAATCTAACCTTCCCAAACCATCGTCTCTTTGATTTGTTGTTTCTCCTCACCGAATTCGGGTATGTGATTCGCGTTATCATCGTCTTGCACTTAGTCTCTCGACCTCGAAGTTCTGGATTTTTGCGGTTCTAGCGTTTCACATATAAACTCCAAATGGAAGGTTAGATCCGGCTTCTTAGACTTCTTGATTCCCTCTTCCCACAGATAAACTAATTGATTCTCTCTTCCCACAGATAAACAAGCCAGATTAGAACAAGACCTGATCCAACTAAAGCAAGAACTTCTTGACATGAAGAAAGATATCAGCGAGATTGTTGAGGTTTTAGAGTGTATTAAATCTTAGATCTAGATCTGGTTCTGAATCCATATCCCATAATCTTGTTGTAAACTTTGCTACCCATCTACTATGAAAAAATATTAGTTATTGCTTGCCCCAATCTTGTATTAAACATTGCCACCCATCTACTATGCAGCACCTAACGACAAACGAGATATGATCCAACATCAACCTTTATACCACAACCACAACATCCACACCGGCGTATCCACTGGTATCAAAAATGGTTTCACCATCTCCTTCAGACATTACTGCTTTTCATCCGGACCACAACCTCTCTAATCACAACACAACTTCTGTTCATCAACAACAACACCCGTGTAGCCACCAATTCAAATTTTAAGTTCGCCTTGTCCAGGAACACAACAATAAACATTACTATCAGCTTCCCACACATATCAACCCCTACCAACAAATTACCTTCACACATCAGAGTTGTTCACCATGACCACTATCTCTCTAACCACAACAAGCCTTTGTTACCACACAACCCCGCACAGCTCATAATCTATTTCCAGATTTCTAGCTATGATAACCAAAGTAAATAGGAATAATACCCACCTGATTCACAAACCTAACATCCAATTCCCTATGACCTTCACAAACCTAAATGTGGATGCTATTTTAAATACACAAACCAACTACAAACATATCATCCACAACCAATAAAAAATCAACCCTTAAACCACAGCCACAACATCCACACCGACGTATCCACAAGTATAAAAAATAGTTTCACCATCTCCTTCACACATAATTGTTGCTCAACCTGGCCACAACCTCTCTAACAACAATACAACTTCGGGGTATCAACAACAACACCCGTGTAGCCACAAATACAAATCTTTAGTTCACCTTCTCCAGAAACACAACAAAAAATAATACTCTCATCTTCCCACAAATATCAACAGCTACCAACAAATTACCTTCACACATCAGTGGTGTCCACCATGACCACTACCTCACTAACCACAACAAGCCTTTGTTACTACACAACCCCTCACAGCTCATAATGTAATCCAGATTTCTAGCTATAAAAATCAAAGTCAATAGGAATAATACCTACCTTATTCACATACCTAACATCCAATTCCCTATGACCTCCACAATCCTATATGTGGTTGCTATTTTAATTAAACAACCCAACCACAAACATATCATCCACAACCAATACAACATCAAGTTACATCAACAAGGTCCAACTACCATCCCACTGGCAGCACTCAGCTAAATGAAACACTATGAGATTAAGAACCATCCAAACCACAGAGCCGCACCCACAAATTCATTCATAATACGATCACTTCAAACACCTCATTCCACTCAAAGGTCTTATGTTAAACAACGCTCCAAACCACAACCACACATCCACCAGATCATCCATACAATGTACAAACAATTCAAATGACGGTTCAGCCCACTGAGCCAGAACACAATACCATATGCAACATACTAACCAAACCAACATGGATACCACAAACATCAGACTTACTTTCCAAAAACAAAAAACTCTTTGACCACGCGTAACCAAACCACTACTTAAAATCCATATTGCTAATTCATAAATCATAACCAAAGCGTTCTTGTTCACACCATCGGTGGCATTAACATCTCTATTACAAAAATACGAAAACAATTACTCCTTGAGGTCACACAGGTTCAATACAAAAAAATATTATCTCCACACCTCATTACAATACCCATTCACAAAAAGTCTTAAATTATAGAGAACTCCATCTCCATTCAAATAGGAGCAGTGCAATTAGTCATGTTGTGTCCTTCTGAGCCATTAGATCTTCTTTTAAAAAATGATTTAACGGCCAGAAAAAAAATCCTAAAACCCATACAACTACTTTTACTTTTGCACATTTTTCATTTATTCCAACCAAAGAGTTATCTGGTTTGGTTCCTTAAATGGAACATCCTCTTCCCAATTTCGCTAGTTAACACTAGGAGGGTTTTTGTGTCCAAGAAAAAGACACATGTCCCAACAATGTGTCCTATATCCACAAAGTGCCTTTCAGCGTTAACAAAAGACACAAAGTGTCTCCCAGTGTAAACGTCTCTTAACTTAATGCCAATAATTTGGAATAGGCAAAACGAGAGAGAAATGATATGCAAGCAAATGTTAATAACATCATGGCGATCAACAACAAGACAATCAGAGGCGTGTTTACCATGGTTTTGATAAGGCTTCTCCCTTAGGCCCCTGTAAAATGTGCAATTTTTAGGACCCCCTAATTTTATAAAATTAGTCTGTAAAGCTAAATGTATAGTTTTAGGTAGATTTTCACATGATTCTGAATTTGACTTTTGTTTTCGATGAATGCTTTTATTCTAATAAATTTCAAGATGTGTTATAACTAAAATGCAAAGAATTAATTGAAGAACTGACATGGTATAACTCACAGTTCTGATTTTCGCTTTTCTTTTGTTACTTATTATAATCCAATTTTTTTCTGACCAAAAGTTAGCTATTTGTATTTTTATTTATACATTATGATAGTTTGATGAAATAGTTTATAGAAAAAATAAATAATACGTTTTAACAAACATATTTTTTTATCTATCATCATTTTTTTAAACGACAAAATGTTCTATACTTTATCTACCATTATTATTATTCAATATTTTTTATTATTACTTTTATTTCTATTATTTTATCATTGTATTTATATGATTATTTTTATCTTTCTAAATACCAAATCATTATTTTAACTTTCTCTAAAAATACCAGTTTTCTACTTATCATTTTAACCTTTATTTTCAAATAACAAATTAATCATATTATAAAAAATTATTTTTAAAATTCGCCTTGAACCCCCAAAAATCGTCGCACGACACTGAAGACAATCATGACATCCCTATCTACTATGATACCAAAAATAGTCATGAATTAGTCACTAGCTATTAACAAACTAAACATTTCGTAGTAATTTAGAAACAACAAAATCTATAAAAATAAATATATAATACTAAAAGTATGAATGAAAATTTAATTGGATGTATATATAATATCACACATCTAATAACAACATGGAATTTACATTGGACTTGTTGTTGTATACATGTCATTGTATATACAAAGGGATACCTTGACCTATTATCCCATCTCAAGTTATAGTTCTCTTGCTTAGAAGTCACAAAGCAATCCACTTTGGGTTCCATGCCCAATTTTCTCATTTCTAGAGAAATAAAGATATATATTGATAAAAAGATATCTCACAAATTAGCTTCTCTTATCGCGCCATTCTTAACTCCCTTAAGTGTTTTAGCTTAGCTTATTCTCTTCTGTCTTCTCGGTACTCATGTTGGTGTCTCTGTCCTCTCTTTTTCTCTTTATCGCTCTTGCTAAATCTTTATTAATTCTATTGATACGTAAAATTTTGCAGGAGAGCTGAAGATAATAACACTTTTGATCTCAATAACTTACCTGATGATCCTTCTATAGACTTTTTCCCATTATTTAAAGAAGGCTCATCTTCATCTTCATCCTCTGGTACATACTAGTCTAGCTTATTTTACTCTCTTTATTTTATTAATTCGAACTATTAAATCATCTAATCACCAGATGTACACTTGATTATTTATTATGAGAATCAAATTAATATAGTATTGAGTAGGAGGATTTAGAGAGAAGCACATCAAAGATGGAAAAGAGTACGAATGTAGATTTTGTTCACTCAAGTTCTTCAAATCTCAAGCTCTCGGTGGCCACATGAACCGCCACCGTCAAGGCAAGAGACCCCGTTTTTATATAGTATGTGTATATATTAATATATATGAGTTTGCATAAATAAATTTAACTTTTGTTATGGTGATTTTAGAGAGGGAGACGGAGTCACTAAACAAAGCACGTGAACTTCTTCGCAACAATACATTTCCTCGTCATCAAGGCCCTCCATTTAGGTATTTTTGATTTCTCTCTTTCTTATGCAATTTTAATTCGTTTTCCTTTACTATAGATATCATTTTAATCGACATTGTTATATTCTATATAGTTATCAGCATGGAGATTTGCATATAGGAGACCCAATAACACCATACAAACCAATGATGCATCCACCAAGATTGTTCTCCCCCTCCGCACGTCTGCCGCCACCACCACTTGTGCAACCTTATCTTTATCCGCCACGGTCTCCTACCCCACCGTTATCGCTTCCTTACCGTTGCACCAACGACTACTATTTGCACAACAATGGTACACATCACCAAACCCTAGCAAATAGCGGTTGCGGTGGTCGCTCACCGCCTGAATCTAGATACACCTTCATCGGTTCACCCGTGGCTAATGGCTCTAGGGTTGCTCCTCCTCTTTCGCAGCCTCTACCTCCACATCATGGTTATAATTAAGGCAATGGAACAAATGTGTGTGTTTTAATAAAATTTTATCCATTAATGTTAGATTTTATCCATATTTTGTGGAATATTGAAAGAGACATGCCAAAGTAATTGATAATGAAAAAATGAAATTCACACTGGAGAGGGAGTGTTGTATTTTGGAGTTATGTGAGAAGTTTGTATTTGTATGAAGGAGCAGCTTTAAACTATTTTTATTTTGTTTTTTCTTATTATCGTCTACCACTTTCTGGTTCGGAACTGTTTGTGAGACCAAGTGTTGTCTCGTTCTATATTTGTTCTTTGAACTTTTCTTTTTCCTCTGGAGAAATAAAAAGAACACAGAAGTGGCGAAAGACTAGGGAGAGGAGAGATCAACTTAGTTTTGGACTTCTTCTACGTGACTTATAACTAACTCTTATGTTTAATCCTTCTAATTTACATTTATGATTATCTATTTTTGCAACATTTTTGATAAATAAATTGTGGTCTTTATGCTTAATTTTTTTCGTTAACGAATTAATCGTCATGACATTATACATTACAAATCTAAGAAAATCTTCAGGCGCAAGTTGTACCGTCAAAAACAGATTAACGGCTCAAGGCGATACAATCACACGTGAATTTGACATGTAGAATTATTGATCGTAATATTATCCATGCAATGTTTTCATAGTATATAATAGTATAAATAACTAGCGTTAATAAAAATATCTAAGAAAATCCAAAATGCAAATCTAAGAAAATCTAAAACGCAAACCTAAACAGAAAAAAAAACAAAGTTTATATCTTGTAAAGGAGTCAAAATAGCGATCAAGAGGGAGAGAGAGAGAACAAATGAGATCTCTCGGCTGAGGCATGTTTCTGTGATAAAAGAATAAATAAAGAGCTATTCATGGAAAGAAATAAATCATGATTTTGTGAAAGAAGGCTAACCCTATAGATATGTAATCACAGTCTTCCCAAGAGTTATATGTATATATAAAAATAAATGAACAATCAGAAAGCGAAGGAGGGGAGTGAGAGGGAGATTGATTGAGTGGATCAGTAATTCAGTATAGATTTTGTGAATGAGTTTAAATTAAGGCCTATTAAAAAGAAGTTGGAATTTTAACTGAGTCACTGAGACATAAACAACTGTGGTAAGGACTTATTGATGCAGTTAAGTTTCTCTTGTTTCAGTCTGACGATTACACAACTCCATGCGGTAAAGACTCGTTGAGGCAGTTGAGTTTTTTTGTTTTGCTTTCAGTCTGACGATTACAAACCCTATTATCTTATATCAGCTTTTACTATTTCTTAGCTTTGCTCCTCGGTTTCAATTCTACCCTACTCCTAAAACTATATAAGTATATAACCCTTTTTGAGAAAATTAATATACGCTTTTTCTAGTACAAAATTGTTCATATAAATATGTTTTTTCTGCATAAAATTCATATAAATATGTTTTACAAATACATTTCCTAATC
Source organism: Brassica oleracea var. oleracea (assembly GCF_000695525.1). NCBI lineage: Eukaryota > Viridiplantae > Streptophyta > Magnoliopsida > Brassicales > Brassicaceae > Brassica > Brassica oleracea. The sequence goes on from NC_027755.1 coordinate 20,765,841, forward strand.
CAAGTCTACATTAACATTGAAATATATGATCATCCGATGAACCTATATATATAGCAATATCATATGTCAACACATATACTGCTAATTTGTAATCAATCATTCATCTCGACTAGCAAAGCGAAATTAAACTTATTACTTGACTAGATCCACTTATCTATCTAATAAGTATAGTAAAAGATGTATTTCCCAATTATCTGAAATCATGTATTATGGTTACAAAAATAGAAGTTAATTGTAAATAACAAGATATTTATGTAACATACTTCTGTGAAAACAACATATATATATGCGTTTGATAGAACATAGATGTATGTATGTTTATGTGAATCATATATGTATAACATAGAACATACACCTTTTTTTGGGTCAAATGAACATACACCTTTCTACACATGGTTCTATTGTACATCTATAGTTAAGTATACACATGGTTATATTGTACATCTAGTTAAGTACATTTATAATATGTACTATCAATAAAGTACACACAAAATATAATGAACAACATTTGTTAAGTAGTGACATAACATTACATGTTAGGTGTGCGTCTATATATACACAACATTCTTGAAATCCATGAACTAATACAAATGGAAAACATGAGACTTTCATAATTAGGAGGGAAATGGGTTAAAGTAGGAGCTAGGAGTAGATAGAATATGCGTTTCAGAAGGATGAAACAGAAAAGTAGAGCTTTTTCTATTTATGCAAATAAAAATTTTTAGGGTCCAGTTACCGAATGCTGTACATATTAGTAGTTTACTAGAATAGGCTGCTGAAAATGATGTTCCTATACAATGACACCGCCCCATCTCTATCACACACTATAACCATACAGTTAAGTACTTCTTTATATAGGTCTTCGTAGGCTTGTTTACTTTGGGTATGTTTTAAAGTAATGTAGATTCAGAGTAAATGTTGAGGCTGGATAGCACAGGGCTTATGGTACACGCATACAATATGATACACCTAGTTTTAGCACACACAATTATTAACGAAAAGCATAGCTAATCAGATTTAAAATCGGATACGGGGTATAATACAATTAAAAATTGTTAGAGATAATTTGAGGTTTTACATTTGTATTGATAATTGTAGAGTATTTCAATTTTTTTTTTGAAACAATTTCAATTACTTAAATCAGGAAACTTTGGGGTTCAAGTTTGATATAGTAATCGAGTTACCTCCTTAATTAGAAAAACTGGAATTATTTTATTTTATTTTATTTTTGGTCAAAAAAAATTGGAATTAATGTTGATATATATACTAGTTAGTAGTTGCTCCTTATAATTCTAGTAGGTGTACCCCGTACTGCTTACGGGAAAATAAAATAATTAAATTATTATGTTAAAATTGTATGTTTTGTAGCCAAAGTTTATTGAATGGTAAATTTGGTGATACTCAACCTATTCCAATATTGTTTTCTTTTACTTATTGCAATATTTGTAGACATCATATACTTGACGTTCTATTAGAACAATAATACTATTCTCTTTTTTTGGACGGACAAAGTGATAATAATGTTTTTCTCAAATTCAGTTTTTTTAAATATATTACTTGGTTGCAAGTTTTGTGTAACTATTTTTATTATGGCTCTCTTAAACAGTTAGAGATTTAATGCTCGTGAACATTATGATCAAATATACAGGAACTGACTTATGCATTGTAAATTGTTAGTGTGTAATTACATATGCACGAGAAAAATAAAGAAAATAAAAACTCGACTTTCCACAGATTATCTTCTTATTTTATAAATACACAATCTACCTGGAATTCATTTGAGCTCTTGTGCAGAGATTCATAATATAAGTATGGAAAACTCATTTGACTTCAACTCTGAAACTCTCTTCTAGTTTGGGGTGTAAAAATTTCGTATTTCAATTTTATTAGAGCTCACTAAGGAAGCTGATTGTAGTTACTCTACTTATACATAATTTAAAAATATATTAATTTGGTAAATAAACAAAGATGCATACTTGTTATTAAAGTAACCTTTCAACATAAATCACAAAATAATGAACTTATAGATGTTATCAGCATGACTTTATTTTATTTTTGGTGCCAGAACAAATAAAAAAATATCAATCTGAAAGAAACAATACAAAATACCATACTTTCTTTATGATAAAAAGTTAGTGAAATACAATACTTATACTTGGATTTCGTTTTTGATAGTCTTTTCGTTGGACTGTTAAATTTATTTACTCTTTACACATCTTTTGAAGTTCAACAACAATGACTTCTTCTGAGATATCAGGATGCATGATGGAGATTTGTGGAATAGAAATTTAAAAATTGGTTTTAGAGAAAAAAATGTTTTCTATTGAAAGGCAGTCGTATTGTAACATGGAACAACTATAAATGCAAAAATTGTAGTAGCTATTAGGACATTGGTGGTTAGTGGTGATCATGGAGGTGTGGTGACGGGTGATCGTGGCGAGTGGCGAGTGGCGAGTGGCGAGATAGACATGAAATATATTTGATTTTTTCCTGTAAATATCTAAACGTACATAATGTGCAAGGTTTTATTTTTTATTCATTTTTATTTAAACAATTCTGTTTTTGTTTTTAAATGATGTGGCATGGTATAATTAGTTGAGTGACTTGTGATTTTAACATATAGAGGATTATTCAAAAGATGCCAAGAAAATACGGAAAAATATATAAACCAACATAGCTTAATTTTTTTAAGAAAAATGAGAAATATGTAGTTAATATTTAGACTAAAGAAAATAGGAACCGCAGAGAAAAAATTAATTATTTATTTATAGTTTTTTAGTTTTTCCACGTGTCAATTGTTTTTTTAATTTTTAAAATGATTTTCCACGTGTCAGATTTTGATTGGAGAGGCGACTTGCGCTTTAGTATATAAGTTATTTGATTGAAAATGTTAACCTCTTTATTTTTTCCTTGGTAAAAATAGAATCGAATAGTAAAAAATACAGTTTAAACAAACACACACGTCGACAAAAAAAACACACACACACACATCAGCAGCAGCGTATGCCTAACCTTCTAACTCGTTGAGAAGGTGTTGACTTTTGTCGTTCAAGTCCTTCGACTTCTGTATACTTTCGCTGAATGTCACTGTGGCGCTTAATCGAATCCTCTCGATAAAGACTCGTCCTTTTGTTGTCTAAATCGTAATCGAAAATTGCGAGTGTTTCCGTAGCTTTAGCTTCGAAATCACCAAAGAGGCTTTTGGAAGAGAAGCTCATCTCTCTCTTGGAGTCATGTAAAACCCAAAAACACCTTCTCCAAATCCAGTCACAGGCTTTAGCTCATGGATTAGAAGACAATGATTACGTCGGTCCGAGAATCATCTCCACTTGCTGCCGGGTCGCGAGAATCGATCACGCACGCCAGGTGTTCGACGGAATGCCTCAACCAACTGTTTCTATTTACAACGCCATGTTAAATGGGTACACGCAAAACGACATGTACAATGACCTTTTGCTGTTGTTCAAGAGGATGAGAAGGAACGATGTGATGCCTAATTGGTTTACTCTCCCTGTCGTTTTGAAAGCTTGCGTGATGGTCAAGGAACTAAGGCAAGGAGAGGAGTTACAGTGCTTTTCGATTAAAACAGGGTTTAGATCAAACCCTTACGTAGGAACGAAGCTGATTGAGTTGTACTCGTGCGCAGGAGTGTTGGCATCGGCTAATAAAGTGTTCTGTGAGATGGCTGAGAGAAATGTAGTTACTTGGACTTCGATGATCAATGGGTATATACTGAACAAGGACTTAGTCTCTGCTCGGCGGTTTTTCGATCTGTCTCCTGAGAGAGACACAGTGTTATGGAACACTATGGTAGCTGGCTATATCCAAACGGGGAACATGATGGAAGAAGCTAGGAGTCTTTTCGATTTGATGCCTTGTAAGGACATCATGTCGTGGAACACAGTTTTGGAGGGTTATGCAAATAGTGGAGACGTTGAAGCTTGTGAGAGAGTTTTCGAAGAGATGCCGGAGAGAAATGTGTTCTCTTGGAATGGTTTGATCAAGGGGTATACTCAAAGTGGGAGGCTTGATAAAGTGTTGGGTTGTTTTAAGAGAATGGTAGATGAAGATAAGGTTGTTCCCAACGATGCAACTTTGACTTCAGTGTTATCAGCTTGTGCGAAGCTAGGAGCTTACGAGTTCGGGAAGCGGGTGCATAAGCATGGAGAGGGTCTTGGGTATGATAAGGTTAATGTGAACTTCATGAATGCTTTGGTTGATATGTATGCAAAATGCGGAGCTATAGAGATGGCTATGGAAGTCTTTAATACCATAAAGAGAAGAGATTTGATAAGCTGGAACACTGTGATCAACGGGTTAGCTTCACATGGACATGGAACCGAGGCCTTAGTTTTATTCCGTGAGATGAGAACTTGCGGTGTTAGACCGGACAAGATAACGTTCGTAGGTGTTCTATGTGCTTGTAGACACATGGGTTTGGTTGAAGATGGGTTAGCTTATTACAACTCCATGTTTACTGATTACTCAATCACGCCTCAGATAGAGCATTGCGGTTGTATGGTTGACTTACTCTCCCGTGCTGGACTTTTAACACAAGCTGTTGAGTTTATAAACAAAATGCCGGTGGAAGCTGATGCTGTTATATGGGCCACTTTGCTTGGAGCTTCGAAGGTTTACAAGAAGGTGGAGGTTGGCGAGCTTGCTCTTGGAGAGCTGGTTAAGCTTGAGCCGAGAAACCCGGCTAATTTCGTGATGCTCTCGAACATATATGGTGATCTTGGGAGGTTTGATGATGCGGCCAGGCTAAAAGTTGCTATGAGAGACACTGGTTACAAGAAAGAAGCAGGTGTTAGCTGGATTGAGACTGATGATGGTTTAGTGAAGTTCTATTCTTCTGGAGAGAAGCATCGTAGAACAGAGGAATTACAGAGGATCTTGAGAGAGCTGAGGAACTTCAGTATCTTGCTTGATGACGAAGAAGAAGAACTTCAAGAACATTTGATCTAATCTTGGATTGTGTTGAAATACTTGTTATGGTGTCAGTTTCAATTTGCTAGAAAGCATAATAAGTCTCTTACCCTCTATAGTAGGATACTTCTTACAGTCTCTTGCTCTTTACATAGTGACCACAAGAAGAAGCCTTTATTAAAGATCTCCCACGATCACTTTGTTGTTATACAAAAAGAGGTTTGATACATTCTGTAATACTGGTGTATTGTCCAATTACAACTTTTGTTTTCTGTAATACTGGTGTATTGTCCAGTTACAACTTTTGTTGTGATGCTTAGATTCAGTTACAAGTTGAATTGACTTCATTGGAGACCAAACTCGACATGATCATCGAGGAGAAAATTAAAGGCTCGGGTCTGAAGTTCTAGAGTTCTATACTTGTGTACGTGTGACTTATGCAAACCGGCACTGTCTCATATTGCTAAAAGCCGGTTTGTGCTTATCTTGAATGCATTGTAATAAAACTAAACTTGTGTATCAAAGCGGTTTTCAGTAAAGAAATAAACAAGGTTTACAAACTTCCTATCACGTCACGTGAAGGAGAATCGCTAAAACCAAAAGGGATGAGTTTTTAGACCTTGAGAAATTTTTTATTCGAAAAAGCTGACAAATTAAGACACCGTTACATCATATCTCTCTTGAGCTCTTTAGGCTTTGGACATGTGGATGATCAAGTCGACCACACGGGTACTGTAACCCCATTCATTGTCATACCACGACACCAGTTTCACGAAGTTGTCACTCAACGCAATTCCAGCCTTTGCGTCAAAAATGCTCGACCTGACACATCACATGAACACATTGTTTTAAAATCATTTACCAAAACAGACTAGAAAATTTGAGTAAATTCAAAGTGCGTAGAAGATATTGGTTTATTACCTGTTGTCACCAACGAAGTCAGTTGAGACAACATCATCCTCGGTGTAACCAAGGATTCCCTTTAGCTTGCCTTCAGATTCCTCCCTGTAACAATCCAATCCAATCCAATTAGTTATCTTACAATAGATATTGAAACTAGTGATCTATATATACTGAAAGCTTACTTGATAGCCTTCTTGATTTCATCGTAGGTCGCAGCTTTCTCGAGTCTAACCGTGAGGTCAACAACTGAAACATCAACGGTGGGAACGCGGAAGGACATTCCGGTCAGCTTTCCGTTGAGCTGTGGAAGCACCTTTCCGACAGCCTTGGCAGCTCCGGTGCTGCTGGGAATGATGTTGAAGGAAGCGGCTCTTCCACCTCTCCAGTCCTTCATTGATGGACCATCAACAGTCTTTTGAGTAGCTTTAATCACACAAACAAAACCAAAATGCAATTAGTTACTTAAAAGTCAAAGAGGTAATAATAGGCCTTCATGAATCAAACGTAGTGAAATGAAATCTGTACCAGTGATAGAGTGGACGGTAGTCATGAGTCCCTCAACAATTCCAAACCTGTCGTTAATAACCTGAAAACCAGATCACAAGATTCAATTCAGCAAGGGACAATTATACACTTGAAACTCCGACTTCATACAAAAAAAAAAAAAAAAAAGAAATAGAGACCTTGGCAAGTGGAGCAAGGCAGTTAGTGGTGCAACTAGCGTTGGAAACAATGTTAAGATCAGACTTGTATTCATGCTCATTGACACCAACAACAAACATGGGAGCATCTTTGCTTGGAGCAGAGATGACAACTTTCTTGGCACCACCCTGAAACAAAATAAAACCAACCCTATGATACATTAGTAACTTACAAACAAGAGCTCTCTATCCAATATCTTTCAAAATTTGATTTACAAGCATATATAAGTGTTAGGAAACAGAATTCTTCAATATTATAGGTTAAATAAAGCCCAAAAAGCAAACCTTCAAGTGAGCAGCGGCCTTGTCCTTGTCAGTGAAAACACCAGTAGACTCAACAACAAAGTCAGCTCCGGCCTCACCCCATGGGATCTCCTCAGGGTTCCTTCATAAAAAAAAAAAAAAAACCACAAATTATTAAACTTTTCATAACATAAGAAAAGAGATACAAAATTTTGAATATATCAAACGATAGATGAATGTACCTGATGCCGAACACGGTGACTGGCTTCTCGCCAAAGAGAAGTGTTTTCTCATCCTTTATCTTAAGCTCATTGTGCTTCCACTGCCCGTGAACACTGTCGTACTTAAACATGTACGTCTGCAACAAACACGTTCGATCAGAAACCCATCCTCGAATTAACCAAACCAAGTTGCAATTAATCAACACATCATCAATCCGGTTTAACCGAACCACGTTAATAATTAAAATCAACACAATCAATCCGGTTCACAACCTATGTGACAAACCAAAGACGCCATGTATAATACTGAACAAGATTCGATTCACTGTAAACGAGGATTAAACCTATACATAGATCGAACTAGCATCGAAGGGAAGAGAGAGAGTAAAAACTCACCATGTACTCGGTGGTGATGAAAGGATCGTTAACAGCGACGAGCTCAACATCGTTCCTCTGAAGGATAACTCTCGCCACCAAACGACCGATTCTTCCGAAACCTACACGAAGATTCAAATCTCAGATTCCACAGATCTAAACCTATATAAACGATTCAGGAAAACACTAACCGTTGATTCCGATCTTAATCTTCTTGTTGTCAGCTACACAAACACAAGAGAAATCAAAAACAACGATCAGATCACAGAAACTAACAAAAAAGCATCAACGAAGAGGTACTCACCCATGGCGATGAGATCGAGAGAGAAAGCTAAGCTCCGAATGTGAAAATAGTCAAGTGAGTGAAGAGTTTGGTGAGGCTTTAGCGTTTATTTAAAAGGAGGAGATGAAATCTGATCGAGTGGCTGAGATTTTATCTTGGGTTAAAAGGTGACAGGTCAGAGATTTAGTATTTAATGTTTCAAGATCGTCCTTGACTTTTTAGATTATTTACCTTCTCTGCCACTGTTTTGGCCAACCGTTTATGGTAGGATTAAGAAAGTAATCAGAGAAACTAATGGCGCTTGCGCGGAATATTCGAGGTTTATAACTCAGATCCTATGGGCCGGGCCGATGCACACAGGCTAACGCAGCAGGTTTTCGAAACCAGACCCATCCAATGAGCAGACAACACGTAATGTCGTAAAATTCTAATTTGTTATTGAATGTTGATGATGATGTAGGATAGCACAACCTTTTTCTTTGAAATGTTAAGCTTTACACTAATAATATATCACTTGTATCTTATATGAAGCTTCTAGATGTCATCCTCAAAATAATTTGTTTTGTTCTTATTGTCTCTAGATATTTTGTAATTTGGTGTTCTATATTTATCAAATAGTGACTTCTTATTGAGAGTTGAGACTTGAGACACACATGTAGACGTTCCACTTTGAGAGCTTTGGCAGGTCAGATGAATGTGACAGCAAAACATAGCTCAGTTTATGCATGACTCTTGGCTTTTGCCAAAAGTCTCCTTCTCCTCCTCTTATTTTTCTCTTTTGATTTTATTTTTATTTTGATGTTAGGTGAAGGCATATAAAACTCTTTAGTCTGGTAGACATATGAATCCTACATCCTATAAATAACCAAAATGTTTGTCAAATGTCAACAAATATATCATACAATCGTAAATGTATTTATTTGGACACACATGAACATAACACCACCAAGTGAGTTTTAACATAATCTAGAGTTGAATTAGTATATGGTCATTGTGTTATAAGTTATAACATCCGAATTCGTATCTAAGAATGGACATTTATGTTTATCATTGGGTTTGATTTTGTATGGTTAATTTCGTTTTCATAAACCTCCAACCAATCTCATTCAAACTCGCATTGGTTTAGTTTGGGTTTACTTTGCTTCCGTTCAGTTTGGTTCCATTTAATTCGATTTGGGGAGGTTATTGGAACCAGAATTTGGAAAGAGTTGAATGATTTTAGAAATTGACAGATTTTTAAAAGTTTAGTAGATTTCACAAATATTTCATAATTTCTATCAAATATTTTGTATTGATTTCTATAGATTATTATTGATTATTAAGAATTTGCACAATATAGTTTTTCAAAAAAAAATTTCTTCTAAGGTACAAAAAAAGTTGTATAAATTTTCAACAATGAATTTCGATGAGACACTATTATATTATCGTTTGGTGTGTTTACATAGACAAATGCATTTTATGGAATTGGTTATTTGTGTTATGCATGGTTTGTTCTTAGTTATGTTGTGAAAATAATCATTTTTTATCTTCATACTACATGACATATTTTTAACAGTCTTGTTTTCATTGACATTTTTTTTGAGACACCACTCATATAAACGAAAAATTATGTTAGAACACACCAACTACGAAACTTACCGACAAAGAGATCTTCTGAAAATCACATGTCAAACAAGAAAAATATATTATAAAGTGTGGGAATGTTTTTATTAGTACACAGATTTCAAAAATCTTATGAGTAAACATGCTATTTTCAAAGTCTAGCTTATGAGTAAAAATATAAAGAATTTAGTTCCCATAGAATTTAATAGAATAGCAAAATCAATAAAAACTAAACTTTTTGAATAACAAATGATTTGAATAGAATTTAAAAGTCTTTAAACCAATAACAATGAATTTTGGAAAGATTTTTAAAATCCATAAACCAATAACTATAGATTCTTAAAATTTTATAATTCTTTAAAAATTCTTAAACCAATAAACCCCCCCCCCCCATTCTTAGAAATAAAATTATTTGGTATTAGCTCAGCTACTTATAGAAAAAATATAAACTTTGTATCGTTATGTAATTTTTTTTTCAACTAAAAATTCAAGACTGAATTATCAAACTTATCTCAAAATTACAAGAGATACTCGTCATATGAGATATTAGAATTAAGAGTTGAAAACATTATAATTTTATTATTTTATCATATCGAAATTTTTTTAAAATGTGGGGTTAAGATTACATGGCTATTAGTTTAAAAAGACTTCGTAGGTGATGGAGGGTATTACGCTTCATGGAGGATGACCCGTTTCGGAGTCAGAGCTTCAAATATGGTTCTTGGAAAACACGGGTTCGCTGAACCGTTCTTCTCCAACTGCTCAAAGATTGCCTACGTTTTGGAAGGTTAGATATTCTTGTCTATATGTTTTACAAGGTTCGGTATGTTTTACTAGTTTCATCCATATGTTCATTTTAAAATCATGCGTTTAGGCATGCTTACTAGAGCTTAAAAAACTGATATATTTTAATGATGGATTAGATATAAAAACTGAGCAAAAACTGAGCAAATTTATTTGGTTAATTTGTTACTTTTGTTACACAGCGACAAGGAAAAAGGAGAAAGGCGTATTGATGGGAGTATTGTGATTGGGGATCGTGAAAGCTGAAGAGGAAGAGCCTGAGTCTGAGGGGAAGCAAAAGGGGAAGGAGAAAGTAGAAGATGAGGAGGATGACAAAGAGCTTGCCAAGAGGGTGCGCAAAGAGTCAAAACTTCAGATGGACGAGAAGAGATTTAATGAACATCACAAATACAGAGGAGGAGCCAGCACAGGAGTCTGACTTTATCTATATTTATTGTTTAAAGTTTATCTAGGTCATTATCTATATCTATGTAACCAGAAACAATGGTTTTATCTCTCTAAGAAAAAGACTCGACACTTTTGGTAAAAAAAAACTGAGAAAATTTAATAAGTAAAACAGGAAAACCTTAATGAATGGAATCTTATCCATATAAATCTTGAGTGTCTTAGAGCCAATGTTAGACCATTTGTATGATGGATTAGATATAAAAGAAGTTGCTTAAGGGTTTATGCATTCACTAACCATTTCAATTAACTCACTCATATATTAAACTCTTTTGTTTGATTTGCAAATTTTGATTGGGGGGGGGGGGGTTATTCAATTAGTGACTAAAATAAATTATTAATGTTTAGTAATATACCAAATTTTAAGATATTTTAAGTTGATGGATTTTAAAATCTCTGCGGTATGTATTGGATTTCGAGTTCAATCATTTATTCACGAGACTTCATAAGAAATGATTTGGAATCAATCCAAAATACAAAGAATTTTAATCCTTAAAAAGTAAATAACATTACATTTTAAAAACTGGATTTAAATCACATTGGATAACACTAAATTTTAAAATATAATTTATAATCATTGTGTATATATTTAACCTCTGTTAAAATGTATGATTGAATAACATCATCTAAACAGTGGATCAGCCTAATTGTGAATTCAAGAAGTTGTATAGGACATAAGTGATACATTCAATCTAAAGTTAATGAAATAAATGGCACAAAAGAAAGTATTTGATAATGACAAAGACAACTTCTGAGGATTGTCGCTTACCAAAATGATTCAGACATTCAACCGACTAATCTCACTTTCTGATCACCATGACTCTAGCCCAGACGTGCTCTAGAGATGGACAAGGACATGTACTCTCCCTGAAAGTTGACATAAATCTCTTGAAATTTGCTCTATTTTTCCTGTTTTACTTATTCAATCTTTCAATTCTATACAAACTATTGAACGCGACCAGAACATTGGAAAATAGGTTTTTTTTCTTTGTTGATCAATAATATGCACAAAAAATTTGAAGACCTGGAGAGGTGGAACTTCACACATAGTGTGGTTTGTTAATAAATGGTGAGTTTTGAAATCTTTGAAATTGAATTTGATGTTTAGGTTTCTGTCTCGTGGCAACCTTCAAAGACGTTCCAAATGCTGAAAAGCAAACCTATTTCTCAAAAAGCTCGGCTTGTACTGTCCACTCTTCGATTTCTCTGATCCAACCAAGAACGTTAAGGAAAAGGAGATCAAGCGGCAAACATTGCTTGAGGTTGTGGATTATGTAGCCACTGCGAATACCAAGTTCAGTGAAAATGCTATCCAAGAAGCCGTTAGAATGGTTTCTGCTAACGTATTCAGAACATTGAATCCTCAACCGCGCGAAAACAAAGTTATCAATGATCTAAACTTGGAAGTGGAAGAGCATTCCATGGATCCTACGAGCTTCAAGAAGCTCATTGCTTCACCTGAGACCGAGAAAAAGTTAATTGTTTATGTATTACCGTTTCTGCTACATCCAAGCAAGATAATCATTCAAACCAGTTCTGGATTATTCATAATACAGAGTTTACATGAAATACTAGAGCTTTACATAGGTACATGCATGAAGCTTAATTACATTAAATGAAACGCACCATAAGTTGCATACATGAGACAAAAAGAATCTGAATAAACCCTAAACCCACTTGCTCTTCAACTTATCAACATGTGTAAACTCATATGTTAACACCAAACTCCCATCAGTTCTCTTTAATTCAAAGCTCTCTACCAATACATAGCATTTATAACTCTTCCACTGTGATGAACCGCCTTCGAATCTCTCTGATCTCTTAATGCTAGACCTTACTTCATCGCCTTTATTTAACCAACCAAACCTCTCCTCTTCCCACTTAATCCTCTCCACGACCACTGATCCAAGACCTATCTTCTTGTCTTGTCTCTCATCTCTTAAGACACTAAACCAAACAAATCCATCAGCTCTTTTGTTTCTCAGATTGGTTACTTCTCCCCCAAGCTTCGCCACTTCTGTTTCTACTTCAACATCAACAACAACCTCACTTGCTTCCTCGTTGTAACTAGATGAGTAAACCTCTTCCCATCTTTGTTTGAGAGTCATACTGTAATAAGTTGTGTTTTTAATCTGATCTTTTGCGTCTCCTTCTTTCACGAATATGAAAGGGACATACTGTTGGAGATGGATTTACACCCTCTCAAGGCCCATTAGACATTGAACTAGGCCCATATTGCTAGGAAACCCTAGACATATCTTTCTATAAATAAAGAGATATCTCTCTTGAGCAAGGGGGCTGATCTTCTCCCATTTTACACATTAAACACTTCATACAAAGAGTTTATTGATTCTTAGATTTATTTACACTTGTAATGATACATGTAATACAATCTTTGATCAATAAATTCTTTTTGATGTTCTTTCTTCTTCCCTGAAAACACGAGTCTAAGAGAAAGAGGGAGCTTTCTTCGAAAGCTTGGCTTTTGATGTCACCGGTGACCCACGAACAAGCCTCTCCATTGAAGGAGCAGAAGCCCAATTCCATGAGTTTCAACCCGGGCGACTTCTTAGCCGTGTCTAACTGCGCTGGTTCTTCCTCGAGCTCGAAGCCAAGATGGAGACAGCAATGGAGTTTCAATCGCCGCCGCCGTAAAGACGAGCCATCCTCGCAGCTTCCGCCATCTCCTTCACTCTTTTCCTCGGCGTATCCTCACCGTCCGTCAGAGATCTTACGGCTCCCGCGATCTCCTCAGCTTTCACTACCTCTCCGTTCGCAGCGACGTAATCCATACGCAGCTCCAGAGCTCGAGCCATCTCTGGATCCCTCAGGCGTCGGACGGACAAGCTTTCTTCTCGGCCAAGTGGTGTAGCGATGTTTGGATCAGCTCCGTTTCGAATCGCTGCTTCGGAAAGCTCGAGACTTTATCTTGGCAAAGCTCAAAGTTCTTAAAGACGACGAACTCATCCCGTCAGAGTTCTCGGCGTAACCAAGACAGCGAGCTCGTACCCTAACTCCACCATTTCCAAAGAAGAGGCTGAGCGAGAGAGAGTTGAGAGGAGCAGCAGAAACAACCTCTACGCTGTCGTCACAAGCCTCTCTGCATCGTAAGGGCACAAGACAGATGGAGAAGAGAAACAAAGAGGGATCTTGAACTAA
>NC_027755.1:20780379-20815819 GCF_000695525.1 Brassica oleracea var. oleracea
ATTTTAGGCACGAGTTTAAATTGAACTTGCTTTTTATCAGGCACGAGTTTGCAGTCGACTCGCTTATTGTTAGACACGAGTTTACGAAACTCGTCTTTGGCTAGGCATGAGTTTACAGAAGCTCTCCTTCCACTAGGCACGAGCTCTCAGTAAACTCGCCTCTGTCTTAGCACGAGTCAAGTAAACTCGTCTTTCGCTAAGCACGAGTTTAAAGCAAACTCGCTTCTTACTAGGCACAAGTTCAAAATAAACTCGCCTAAACCGTCATAGGCATGAATGTGTCTAGGTCATTGTCTAATAAACCCTATTCGTGAACTTCGCAGAGATCGATTCCATCTCTCTCAACGAACTTGGGGGGACTTACTGTTGGGGATGGATTTACACCCTCTCAAGGCCCATTAGACATTGAACTAGGCCCATATTGCTAGGAAACCCTAGACATATCTTTCTATAAATAAAGAGATATCTCTCTTGAGCAAGGGGGCTGATCTTCTCCCATTTTACACATTAAACACTTCATACAAAGAGTTTATTGATTCTTAGATTTATTTACACTTGTAATGATACATGTAATACAATCTTTGATCAATAAATTCTTTTTGATGTTCTTTTTCCATTTGATTTCTATGTTGATTTCTCTTTAGCCTCAAGAATCTAAGAAATCTATTTCTTAAATTCTTCATTGTATGAATCCGACAAATACACCATTTTCGGTTCAAACACATACCATTTTCCTACAACAACGCTTGTATTCACATCTTTGGGAAGCTCAGAACGAAGCTCAGCGTTGATTCCTTTTGCATCATCTGTCAAACCAAAGTCTTGAGAGTTCGAGTACCCAACGGTCCAGTACTTTCTCTTAAGGAACGGAGGTGGTATCCCATTAGGAGCAACAGATGTGGCTGTGTAACGACCAGATGATGCTGGGCGTTGATGGATCTCGAATTGTTGGTATATGTCATAAGGATCAGCTTCTTGTGGCTTAGCTTGAGGAACGTAGCTAAAGCAAAAGCAGCAGGGGACTCTGTCTTCTTCTTTTGCACTTGCCGACGCTCCTCTGCAACGAAAAAAATTAGGGCTTCAGGATTCTTGCTTTACAAGTTAGGTCTTTCAGCTTCGATATATTAAAAATATATGGACTGAAACCTCAAAACGTTACTAAAAATAAATTAAAAAAATCATATTTAGATATGATTTGTTAAGAAAACAATGGTGAACTACATCAAAGCCAACAAAGTAAGGGTTTCAGGAATCTTGTTGCGCAAGTTAGGTCTTTTAACACAGATAAAATAATTTAAAGATTATATTTGGTCGTCATACATACCCTGAGTGCTTCCCACGTCTTTTAATGATATAATAACGGTTCAAAGACAGAGGCTGTCCAGGAACCGGAATGAACAGAACCGGGTCATAAACAGTGTGCTTGCTTTGACCATTTCCTTTACTGTAAATCACACTCAGCTCTGCGTTCTGTGGGAACGGTAAGCCTTTGAGTTTAGCATCGTAGCAAGATCCGCAGCAACAAGTCGGCTTTGACTCTTCATCTTGAATCACAAGTACGCCCGAGTTTGGACCTTCCGATTGTGTCAAGTTCGAATAGTATCTCTGGCATTCCGAGAGATGCTTCCGAGAGATGCCTTGTAACATACATCTTTAAGGTGATGAATTAGAAATCAAGAAAATGTGATTTGTTTATATAGAGAGCATCATGGGTTGAGGGATAACGCCGTAAGCTAACTTTACAAGTTATTGTTTAAAGACTTTTCAAAGATTTTGAACATTTTAAATTCCAAATATATGACCTTGACTTGGTCTCACAAACCTATCATAGAAAAGTCTATTTTTTTTTTTCCACAATGCAATACAGTCACACCTTTGCATTATTTTCCAACTATGTGTGGTTGAAAACTTTTATATACGTACGGCTGTGTGTTCTTATCTACTCATTCTTGTTAATAATTATCACTCACTGGGGGCTCAGCTTCTGAATCTCTCTTATTCCTCTCTCTTTCTCTCTCTCTTTGCGGCAATGGGAGGTTTATTCTCGATCTCCATGCCATGTGACCAAGTGGTGAATCAAGTCTCTCAATGTCTTTGCACTCATGGGAGTTATATACCTTTTGCCTACTCCAACACATTGCAGCAAAGAGAAATAATGACCTCGAAAGTTTTGTGTTGCTTCTGGATGATATATGGGAGAAAGTGAATTTGAAAGCGGTTGGAGTACCACATCCGAGCAGACAAAACAGATGCAAAGTAGCCTTTACCACTCGTTCTAGAGATTGTCGATGGTCTAGACTTGGAAGAGGAAGAGCCTTTCATGGATTCTTCTTGGCCTCATTAGCACCTTTCCTACGAGCTTCTCTTGAGACTCATATATCGCTTCACCTGAGACTGACACAAAGCTGGCTAAGAAGTACATAGACCAGTCTTTCGTTACACGGTTACTGGATCTGTTTGACTCCGAGGATCCTAGAGAAAGAGACTGTCTCAAAACCCTTGTCTACGGTAAATTTATGGCTCACCGTCCGTTCATCAGGAAATCAATAAACAGCGTTTTCTACAGGTTTGTTTTCGAGACTGAGAAACACAACGGGATCGCTGAGTTTCTTGAGATTTTGGGATCATCAAATAGATTCGCTCTGCCGCTTAAACACGAGCACAGAGTGTTTCTCGTTAGAGCTTTGGTACCTCTCCACAAACCGAAATGCTTTACCTAGCTTGACGCTAGACGTGCTGGTGCAGACGATATTTAATGATATTGATCCAGAGTTCTTTAAGGAATGTCTTACTAAGTTTAGATATAATGAATCAAAAGAATCTGAAGTTGATGCAAAACGTCAGGCCACATGGAAACGGTTGGAAGAAATTGGGATGCAAAAGCAGAAGAGTGCATCTTAAGTATCTTTAGTTGTAGAGAGAGGTTTTGTTTGTCTATTACCGTTTTCTACTACATCCACGAAAGATACCTTTACTTGGTATCACAAACCTATCATGAGAATTATTCAAATCAGTTATAGATTATTCATTATAAAGAGCAAAAAGAAATTAGGGTTTATATATTGATTATGTGAATGAATAAGGTACCAAGGGAGCTGACAATGCAATCACCATGTGACACTTTCCCATATTTTGGCCTTATTCAACACTAAATTTCTTGATGTTTAACCGAAAGATTAATGCATTTTGGGGACATAGTAACCAAATCAATTCTATTAAAAATTTCAAATATATATACCACAAACTGGAAAGTTATAGCTAACCTTTCACTGATAAAGAAAACTTTAAAATACTTTCAGAATTAACACAAAGTTTATAAGAACTTTAGTTTTAATTTTTACGTATAAACTTGCACGAAGCTTTTATTAAAATAAACACACCATAAAATGGAACATGACACACACAGAAGCTGAATAGACTCAAACCCACCTGCTCTTCAGCTTATCAACATGTCTAAACTCATATGTCAACACCAAACTCCCATCAGTTCTCTTTAATTCAAAGCTCTCTACAAGTACATAGCATTTATAGCTCTTCCAGTGTGGTGAACCGCCTTCGAATCTCTCTGATCTCTTAATGCTAGACCTTACTCCATCGCCTTTATTTAACCAACCAAACCTCTCCTCTTCCCACTTAATTCCCTCCACGACCACTGACCCAAGACCTATCTTCTTGTCTTGTCTCTCATCCCTTAAGACACTAAACCAAACAACTCCATCAGTTCTTGTCTCTCTCAGATTGGTTACTTCTCCATCAAGCTTCACCACTTCTGTTTCTACTTCAACATCAACCACAACCTCACTTTCTTCACTAACGTTCTCGCTTGAGTAAACCTCTTCCCATCTTTGTTTAAGAGTCATACTGTAATAAGTTGAGGTTTTTATCTGACCTTTTGCATCTCCTTCCTTCACAAATATGAAAGGGACATACCATTTTCCTACCACAACGCTTGTATTCACATCTTTGGGAAGCTCAGGACGAAGATTAGCGTTGATTCCCTTTGCATCATCTATCAAACCAAAGTCTTGAGAGTTTGAGTACTCAACGGTCCAATACTTTCTCCTAAGGAACTTAGGTGGTATCCCATTAGGAGCAACAGAAGTGGCTGTGTTATAGCGAGATAATGCTCGGCGTTGATGGATCTCGAATTGTTGGTATATGTCATAAGGATCTGGTTCTTGTGGCCTAGCTTCAGGGATATAGCTAAAGCAAAAGCAGCAGGGGACTCTGTCTTCTTCTGTTGCACTTGCCGAAGCTCCTCTGCATGAAAAGTTTAGGGTTTTAGGAATATTTTTGCGCAAGTTAGGTTTTTCAGCTTCGACAACACCGAGTAACGTGAATCAATAGTCAAACCAAAGCCATGCCAAGAAAGCCAAACCAATAAGGAAATAAACCGGTTTAGTTTTATATTTATATATAACCAAGACACCCTGAACCAAATGATGCTAGAATCTATTTTCATCAATGTTCTAAAAATCGGACCATAAGCTAACACATAATTAGATTATGAATAAATATTAAATATAAAACATTGAGAATATTAGCTGATTCATGAATTTTTAATAATTTTAATAGTTTTTATCCAGTTAAATAATTTAAAAATCTAACTCTGATATGTAACCGGTTTATAGTTGAACCTGGTCTAATTGGGTCAGTCTGGTTTTAAAGGCACTGATTTTCATCAACCATAACACAAAATAATTGATTGATTATTTTGGTCATACATACCCTGAGTGCTTCCCACGTCGTTTAATGACATAATAACGGTTCAAAGATAGAGGCTGTCCAGGAACCGGAATGAACAGAACCGGGTCATGGTAACTGCGCCTGTTTTTACCAGTTCCGGTTCTGTAAGTCACAGTTAGCTTTGCGTTCTGAGGGAACGGTAAGCCTCTGAGTTCACCATCGTAGCAAGATCCGAAGCAACAAGTCGGCCTTGACTCTTCATCTTGAATCACAAGTACGCCGGAGTTTGGACCTTCCGGCAACGATTGTGTCAAGTTTCTCTGGTATTCTGAGAGATGCCTTGTTACATACATCTTGAAGTCAGAATCTTTAAGGTAATTAGTTATAAATCAAGAAGATGTGATTTTCTTTATATAGAGCATCATGGATTTGAGGGATAAAGCCGTAAGCTAATTTTACAAGTAATTGTTTAAAGACTTTTCAAAGATTTTGAGTTAAATGGTCAACTTTGAATTTCAAAGTTATGACCTTCACTTGGTCTCACAAACCTATCATGAAGAATCAATCTAGTTCAAGATTCCTTTAATTAATATTTTCATGAATGTATGATAGCTTCGATATTACTCCATCCGTTTCATTATAAGTGTCACTTTGACATTTTTCAAAAAGATTAAGAAAATTGTATAATAGACTAATATATTTTATTTAATGTATGATTAATTAAATGAAAATGAGTTAAATAAAAATCTATTAGTTATTCAAAAGAGTAAAAAGTAGATTTAATATACAAAGTTACATTGAAATCGTAGAATGACAATTATTTGAAACAAAATAAAAAATCTAAAGTGATACTTATTATGAAATAGATGGAGTATTATATTCCTTAATATGAAAACAGCTTAACGGTAAAAACAAGTTCAACTGTAAATAAATCGCATTGCCCAATGGAAGCTCACATCATCGAGATTAATCAAGCTTTTGAAGATTACGTTGCGCCAATAAGCTTACTCCATTTACTCTTGACCTTATCAACGTGTCTGAACTCATATGTTAAGACCAAGCTCTCATCCATTCTCTTCAATACGAAGCTCTCTATCAAAACATAACAATGATAACTCTTCCAAAAACTACCATCTTTTGGTTTCTCCTCCAGTCTCTTAACCACCATTGCTCGCTCCTGCTCGCCTTTGCTTCTCCACCCAAATCTCTCTTCTTCCCATTTCATCCTCTCAACAACCACTGACCTTAAACCGATCTTCCTGTCTCCAACCCCAAACCAAACAAACCCATTTTCATTCACACCTCTTGTAATTTCTTGTCCCCCAAGCTTCACAACTTCATCTTCTACTTCCACATCAACCACAACATCACGGTTCTCGCTTTTATCATTCTCATGAGAGAAAACCTCTTCCCATCTTTGTTCAAGAGTCAAGCTGTAATACACGGATCTCTTGATCTGATCCTTTGCGTCTCTTTCTTTCACGAATATGAAAGGGACGTACCACTTCCCAACAACAACGCTCGCGCCAAGAGCAGGAAGCTCGGAACGAAGCTCTTTGTTGAGTCCTTTTGCATCATCTCTCAGTTCAAATTCTTGGGACCTAGAGTATGAAACCGTCCACTCTTTCTTCTTGAGGAACCATGGTGGGACCCCGTCAGGAGCAACAGATGTTGCGTGGTAGTAACGCGAGGATGGTTTCTTTTGATGGATCTCGAACTGTTGGTATGTGTCATAAGGATCTAGCTGCTTTGGTTTAGCTTCAGGAACTTGCGTAAGGCACAAGCAACAAGAGACTATATCTTCCTCTTTGGCGCTAGTAGATGCTTCTCTGCAACCAAAGAAGTCAAAAACTGTTTTTTAGGTTATCCAAGATTCAAGATTTTCAGGATTAAAGTCATACCCTGAATGCTTCCCACGTCGCCTAATAGCATAGTAGCAGTTTGAAGACAGAGGCTTATCAAGAACAGGAATGAACACGATTGGGTCATTAGTACTGTCGTCTCCTCCACTATTGAATAGGACAGCTAGCTTTAGATTTTGCGTTAACGGCAAACCACTATGATTACCCTCCACTACCTCACACGAGCCAAAGCAACACGTAGACTGTATCTGTGAGTGTTGGTCATGGATCACCAAAACTCCAGAGCTTGGACCCTCAGGAGGAGGCTGTGTCAGCTCTGAGGGATTCCTCCTGTACTCTGACAAACGCCTTGTAATGTACATTTTCACCGGTTATATGTTGGGAATTGGAGAAAAACTCGGATATTATAGACTAAAAAAGCTTGTAGTGCAGCAACTCATCAAGGCGACTTGACTTATTTTAGATGGCACGTTGTATGAAATTTCAAGGAAGCTTAATCCATCTCTAATAGGAAATGATATTTGACCATATCCTAATATTACTTCATCAAGTGTATCTACAATAATATAAACAAAGTCTTTGCCTCTCTGTACCATGACACTACTTTGTATCAGAAAGATTCTATACACACCCTTTGGAATTCAAAGCTCCCACCACTTAACTCATCCAAGACGTCAGTGGCGGCTTATTATTTAACCAAGTTGCTTTGTTCTAGTGGTATAGGAGCTCCAGCTGGAGTGTCCGCCCCTGGATTCGAACCTTGGCCACTGCGGAATTTACATGTGGGCTGGAGCATCCGAGACTGAAGACCGTTACACGGTGAGCCACATGGTGACGCCCTGGCAGCGTCCATGCTCACTTCGGTCTCTAGTCTGAACCAATTCGGTGAGGCCAGGATACTCGGTTAGCAAAAAAAAAAAAAAAAAAAATTTGCTTATTTCCTCCATGCATAAATCCAAAACAAAAAAATTATACAAAGTTATACATAAATTCGCTTATCTAGATCAAACAAAGACAAGAATGAATAAGAAGAGATACATTTTTCTCAAAGGAATATCCCAGTTCCAGTTTCTATTATTATGCAAGATGCAAAAGAAATATTAGTTTGATTAGTCAATTATTGGCTTCATAAAAGAATTAGACATTTCCGAAGAATCTTGGGAAGAATATATCAAAAGAAAGAATGTGATTTTGCCATTAAACCACCCAAACCGAGTAAACCAAATGTCCAACAAAATTGGAACTTTGAATGATAAAACTACACTCAACTAATGGGAGTTTGGATGTGTGATCTTTGAAGTACTAACAAAATAGAAATAATAAATATCAAGTCTTTTGCAGCTATGAGAATCTATTTTGCCATCTTGGTCAATTTTATCATATACAACTAATCATTATTGGTTTTATATAATAGTTAATTCACATTTTTTATAGTTTCTACATATAATTCACAAATATAACAACCATAATGAAAAATGCTTAACAAAAAAAATGAAAGAATAACATTAGAGTGGAACAAGAGAAATCAAATGCACATCAAAAGCACTATAAAAATATGACTATATTACTTGTCACTAGGATTAAGTTTTTTCTAAAACATAATTCTTAATAAAATAACTTGATGAGTAATATCTCAACTTAATGAAGACATACAACGATTGTTTGCATGCTTATTAGAGCTAAAAAAACTGATATATTTGAATTTGGAGCAATCGGGACTTGAGAATATCTCTCATTCTCAGGCTCGTCCACTTTTCCCTTGTTTCGGTCCGATAGCTTCTCACCACCTATTTTAGTGTCAGAATATTTCTTCCGACACTCGTACCCACCACCTATTCGGATCTCGACCCCAAGTTCTCGGAAGAAGATTTCAGAGGTGAGGGAGGGAGTTATCTTTCATGGAGGCCATATAACTCGCCCCTGTTGAGGATGTTCCATCTGGGAGCTGCAAAGCTGTTACTTCCTCCGCAAGACTTCTCTCACCCTTCTTTCTCCGGCTCTTCGAGGATATCATTCGTTTTGAAAGGTAGTTCATCTATTATTCCCTTCTATGAAATTATATGGTAAAAATAGTTGGATCCATTTCTGAATCATATTAAAAAGATAGATTTACTCTGTAAGATATGATTTTATTTTTATAGAGTTATGCTTCCACTAAGGGTCGTTATCACAGTTTACAAAATTAATTATCTAATTAGATTATTTCTAACAAGTTACTCCTTGTGATAAAGAGACAGTCTGCAGAGAGATTTGATGAAGGAACCCTCAATTTCTCATGAAACAAAATATCAGTGAGGGTTGACGATGGGTATCTCCATTTGCTAGATAGCACGCTTGTTTTGATTGCATCTATTGCCGAAAGTTGGGTAAGGATATTCTAATTTATGCTCTGAGGTTGCTTATGAAACCCGTAGATTAACACACATCTAATAACATTTTATAACATTTTCTGGCAAGGTTTTGTTTGTGTTTATTTTTTGATTAATCTGGGTATCAGTCTATGGAAGGGTCTAGACTAATCATGGGCAGTATTTTGTTTGTGTTTACTTATGAATAGAAATAAATCATAGGCACCTTTGAACATATGATTAAAGTTATTATAGATAGTTAAACATCAACTACAGGCCATAATTATTGTACTGGCGAAGTTTTAAATGTGAATAGAAATTTGATTAAATCTATTGACTTAATCTTTACTCTACCAAAATTAGAATATGAAAATTTTGTATTAAGCTTGATTTGATTTGACCGATTAAGAACTTGTTTATTACTCTTATATTTATTAATTATTAATGAATTTAGCTCATGACAAATTAAGTTACAAAATTAAAATAAAGGCAAACAAATACATTTTCCTTCAATGCAAGCATATACATTGTCTGGGCATTGATGAGAAGCAGCACAATCAAAGATTGTCTTGCATGACACAGGAGTATTTGTTGTCATCGGGTAAACCCATTTGACGCTCGCACAATGGCATTGCCTGTTCACACACTGCGCGCTTCCGTTCGAACATCGCATCGATTTACATTCAGCTGGTGATGTCTTGCATGGAACTATCAACTGCGCTTCAACTCCAGGAACGCTCACCAACAATATGTCTGTTCAGTTTTTACAGCTCCATCGGAATCAAGCTATGTTTCATATCTTATTTGGTTATTGATTTAAGAGAGAGAGAAACCATGACTTACAGGAAAGGAAGAGAGCGAACAAAATGAGCAATGTTGTTTTTGATGCCATCATATCTTTGACTTGAGATATCTTGTTTATCAAATTAGTTTATGTTTTACAGTTTGATAATGCTTATTTTTTTTGGAAGATGGTACATTTTAATAGTGCATTTTGAAGCATGAAAATGACAATTTAACTAATGTGTTTGACTATTCCTTAAGTCATTGATATCAAGTTATCAACATATCAACTTGAGAAGTAAATCTATTATTACCTTTGTTTCAAAATTAATAATATCATATATACCAAAAGATTTTATAATATTTAAGTCAAATGTAAAGTTAGCAAACTAGTAAACAATGAGTGATAAAATGTCTAAGTGACCACCCCCCCCCCTCCTCTTTTCTTCTTATATTTCTTACCCTGATCTTGTCACAATAACTCAGCCCTAGTAAAATGGGCCGGGCCCAATAGTAGAGACGTGGGCTACGTCCAACCAACGATCAGAGAGATCCAATAGTGGCGTGGAGGTGAGTCAACATCGCCAAACTCAACTTTGTATGTTCTTTGAGATATTGGAGAAAGCACGGAAGCTTAGCGAGAAAGTCTTAAGATGCAAGCGTTATAACCCTAAACACATTTACCACGCGAACGAGATGAAGGAACTCGAGAGGAAGATAACTCGTCTCCTTAGCTCCTCCGTTCTGGTTGACATCCTCGCCGACGTGAATGATGTTCCTTTTGTGTTGATGCTCCTGCATCGTTATGTTTCTTTGTTTCTTGCGCAGGACTCTTCGAGAACAGGGTTCTGTTTTTGACTGTGTCACGGTCTCCTAATCTTGAGAATCTGAGGTTTCTTGATAAACAATGCTTCTTTTACCGTTTAAGGTTTAGGGTTTAGGATTACTTGCAGAATACTCAAGAAACTACTCTTGTTTGGTAGGTTGTTGATGAGCGTAAAGGTCTACCTTTGTCTCTTAAAGTTCTTGGTGCCTTTTTGAAAGACAGGCCTGAAAGATACTGGGAAGGTGTAGTGAAGAAGTTATCAAGAGGTGAAACGGCTGACGAAACTCATGAGAGCAGAGTGTTTGCTCATATCGAAGAAAGTCTAAAAAACCCTAGACCCGAGAGCTGGAAAGTGTTTCTTGGATCTGGGTGCTTTCCCTGAAGACAAGAGGATCGATCCCTCTTGAAGTTGTCACCAACATGTGGGTCGAGTTGCATTATATCGACGAGGAAACTGCTTTTTCAATTCTTGTTGACTTATCAGACAAGACTCTCCTTACTTTTGTGAAAAAAACCCTAGGTAAATCTCCTTACTCTTGTGAAAGTTTGTTTGGTGACTGCATTAAAGAGCTTGATGGATTTTTTATGTCTTTGTCAGAGGAAATGTCTGAAAGTGATTGGTTTGACATGGAACTCCCAAAGACACAAGTTTCGATACTAAACTTCTCTTCAGATAAGTACACATTGCCACCGTTTGTTGGTAAGATGAGTAGCCTCAGGGAGCTTGTGGTTATCAATAGCTCTTTTCTTTTTCCTGCGTTTCTACATGGCCTCCCCTTCTCTACCAATTTGGCCAAACTGAGGAGGCTAGAAAAGGTTCACTTTCCTGAAGTACTCAGCAGCACTGTTCCGCTGAGAAACCTACAGAAGATGCATCTGATCCTTTGTAAGATCAACAACAGCTTTGATCAGACGGTATTCCAGACAACTCACATCTTCCCAAGCTTGTTTGATCTAACAATCGATCACTACGATGATCTTGAGAAAATACCATCGACCATCTGTGGTATGAGCGCTCTCAACTCTGTCACCATAACAAACTGTCCGCGCATTCTTGAACTGCCCTAGAATATGAGTAAGCTAGAGTCCCTTGAACTCTTAAGGCTATATGCTTGCCCGGAACTGGAAGCCTTGCCGGTAGAAGTTTGTGA
Organism: Brassica oleracea var. oleracea; assembly: GCF_000695525.1. Classification (NCBI taxonomy): domain Eukaryota; kingdom Viridiplantae; phylum Streptophyta; class Magnoliopsida; order Brassicales; family Brassicaceae; genus Brassica; species Brassica oleracea. The sequence continues at coordinate 20,792,036 of NC_027755.1, forward strand.
GCTTCCGTGCCTAAAGTACCTTGACATTTCACAGTGTGTCAGCATGAATTCTCTTCCTCGAGAGATTGGAAAGCTAAGTACACTTGAGAAAAATTAACTTGAGAGAAGGTAGTGTATCGAGCCTGCCATGTTCTGTAGGTTCACTCAAGTCTTTACGCCATGTGATTTGCAATGAGGAGGCTTTGTCTATGTGGGAAGAGGTAAAAAAAGACGGTTTCAGGACTTTGCATTGAAGCCGCTGAAAAAAACTTCAGCTTACGAGTTGTTCATCAGAGCAAGTTAAAAGTACTTTGAAATCTCTCTCTATTTATATAAAATAACTTTTAGCTAACAGTCTTAATAGCATAGCATTACAGAGGAATCATTAAAGTTTTCAATTCAATAACAACAAAATGTGACTTTCAAGATAAAACTAAATGTAACTGCTCAGCTGTAAACGGTAATTATGTCTGAACCATGTTCTGGAGTTCGAAGGTGAAAACGCTCTGGGCCCAAACGGTATAAGGTCATTCTTATATAGACTGTAGTATTCTGCTATAGTACTCTGATAAATATTTATTTTAAAACTGGTAACACTATTATCAGCTATGGTTTTGGATTCTTGTAAAGCGCAACAGCTAATCATGTCAGCTATGGTTTTGGATTCTTGTAAAGCGCAACAGCTAATCATGTCAGCTATATATGGTTTTGGATTCTTGTAAAGCACAACAGCTAATCATGTCAACTAGTGATTGTTGATACAATTATTGAGGTAGCAACTTGCAAATGGTATGTATGTATTTACCCCGATGTATTTGCCTTGTAAAAAAATTAAATCGAACAAAAATGTTTACTTAATGTATATTCATAACGTGTCCAGTGTCCAAATTGAGTAGTAGACTAGTAGTATACCTACTACGTACCCAAAATAAAACCTTATTGACCAATTGATGAATGAAATGAAAGACATGAGACACTTGTTCTCTTATAACCAGAGAAATCGACATAGTAATCCCTAAAAATAAAGTATATATACACAAAAATGAACCACTAATCATGGTATGATATATGATAATTATGTTCATTAGCTTTTACATTGTGACATCACTGACATGTATATGTAAATATAAGAATATAAATATTTTTTTTAAAAGACAAAATAACACAAAAAAAATTGATGATCATGCAACAATGAGCTGTTATTGATAGTGATGATATGCATGAATCATGTTTTTACGATAGAGTTCACGAAAGAAAGAAAAAAAAAAGTTGAAGATATTGTATATAATGGAAATTGGGTAAGAGAATCGGACATTCTTGAAAGTGAACTCTTAACGATAGAGTGATGATATGCATGAATCATGTTTTCACGATAGAGTCCAAGAAAGAAAGAAAAAAAAAAGTTGAAGATATTGTATATAATGGAAATTGAGTAAGAGAATCGGACATTCATTTTTTTTTTTTTTGATTAACCTGGGGTATCCCAAGTCCATGGAGAGGTCCAGACTAATCCCCAAGGAGAGGTGCAGCCCACGGATAGACCCTCTCTCCGGGTATTCAAATGGGCCTTAAAGCATAGGGTCATATCCGTGTTAGATGACAAAGATAATTGTGACTTAGTTTCGCGCAGCAGGTGGATCGAACCTGAAACGTGTTGGCGTGTCAGTCCCGTCTCCTTACCACAATCACCCGGTCAAATCGGACATTCTTGAAAGTGAACTCTTAACGATAAGAGTGATGATATGCATGAATCATGTTTTTGCGATAAAGTTCAAGAAAGAAAGAGAGGAAAAGGTTGAAGAAACCGTACGTGTTAGTGGGAATTGGGCAAGACACAAGACAATGAGACATTTTTTAAGTCAACGAGCCAGTTGAATTATCGCATTTCCCAACAAAATAATACTCGACTGAACTTAGAGCGTGACTGGCACCCAATAGAGTAATTTGGAGTAATAAAAATGGAGTAATTCAGAGTAAAACTTATAGAGTAAATAAAATACTAAAAAACAAAAAGGAGTAACAGAAGTTAGCGTCACTCATTTATTCTCTAGAAACCACGAGTGAAAAATTAAGCATTTATAACTTAAGTTAAACAGTTGGCAGAGTAAAACAATAAAACATTTTTTCACTTGACTGGTGTAAAAAGACAGTAATCCAGCGTTAATATTTATTACTTCGCTTTCTTTACGCCATAAATGCCCTTAAACCATAATTAACATGGGGTTCTTAGAGCATCCCATTAGAGGATGTAAAAGGGTTCATGGACTCGGGTTCATAGGTCCGAAAAGAAAAAAAAATATTAAAAAATTAATTTATTTCGGCGATCCGGCTCTTACGAGTGAATCCGTATGATACGGGTTCAAGCCACGTGTCAACCACCCATTGGCCACGCCTTTTCGCGTTGACGACGACGAAATTAGGGTTCACCGTTAGAGGATTCATTTTCTTTTCTCTCTGAAAAATAGGGTTTCTCGCTTTCAGAGGCGATTTCTCGTGCGACGCCGACTGACTGAGCTTTTCTCCATCTAATCGATGACGGACTGTCTCCTCCACGAGCTCAGGTCAGTATCGAGTAGATTCACGATTTAATAGAATCAATTTTTGGGCTCGAAACCGATCTCGGTGTTTCGAAATCTATTTGGGGGTTTCGAGGTAGGGTCTAAATCGATATGGGGATTTCGATTTATGGTTGTAAATCGTCATGCGGGTTCGATTTAGGGTTCGTTTATTGGGGATTCGAAATCGAGTTGGGGGTTTCGAGTTAGGGTTCTAAATCGATTTGGGGGTTTCGAGTTAGAGTTCTAAATCGATTTGGGGGTTTTATTTTATGGTTGTAAATCGTCATGAGGGTTCGATTTAGGGTTCGTTTCATCATATTGTTTCGTCATTATGTTCTAATCATTTCGATTTTTGGTACAGATGGATCCCGCAGAAGAGAGAAGAGAGACAAAGAAACAAAATGAGTACATTAACATGCTAGGATACGTGGCCGATTCATAATACGAGTCCGACAAGGTGTCCGTGTGATGAGAGAATGATTGACGAGGTTCGGGGGAAGGAGGACTACGACATTGTTCCTGTGAAGCGCTTCTTCACCTGCAAAAACTACCAGGTAAGTCTCAATTGGCAAATTTCTATAAATTATGTTGCACAAACGCGATTCTGATTTGTGTTTATGTTGTAAACAAGGCTGATGGGTTCCATTATCGCCAGCCTTGGGTGATTGGTGTCCAGGAGGACATCGAATGCCTGACTAAGCGGGTGGAGGAGGCTGAGCAGGTGATCAAGGAGGTGCCGAATCTCTATAAACAGATTGAGACACTGGAGGTTAGTGAAGTTTACTTTTGAGTGTCTCATATTTGTCCTTTAACGTAGTTAATATTTGTATAGTTAGGTACTTATTAAGTCACTAACACAGTTTCATTGCTGTTTCCATGTCCAGGCACATGTCAAAATTCTCACTGGGCAGGTTGATAACCTCACTGTACAGGTCGCTGACCTGGAGAAGCTATGCTTCGGATGAAAACCAAAGGTAAGACTCAATCTGAATAACTGTTTCTAAATGTGGTTGTTCTGTTCAAAAAATGTATCTGTGTGAATGATGAACTAGAGCTTAAGTTTTTTTTTAAAAAGCTAGACTAAACTAAACTGAACTAGAACTAGTTCTGACTTAGTTCTAGTTCTTAACCTAAAGTAAACTAAACAGCCTTAAACTGAACTAGAACTTAATTTTCTTTAAAAAACTTTCATTAATTCTGTGTTGGTTGGTTGCTGTGATGAATGTTCGAGTTTTTCAACTGATTTGATGTATAATGAATGCTCTCTGTGAACTAGTTATTGTGTAATTAACTATAATGAATGTTTGGTAGTTAGAGTTTGATTAATTGTTCTCTCCTATCAAAGCAAAAACTAGTTTAAAAACATAGCAAATCCACTTCTGAAAACACAAACCAACTTAAAAACACCAACCAAAACCAAAATGGATCATTTTTCCCTAAACTCTCCCGGGTTTGTTAACCTATTAGCTTCCCAGAGCAGTCAAAAAATAGACGTAGAGTCTTCTGAGGTTCCTAGGTTTAGTAGCCAGAGCTCTGAAGATCCTAAACCAGTGGAAAGGAGAAAGTGGACACCAAAAGAAGACATTGTGCTCATCAGTGCTTGGTTGAACACCAGCAAGGATCCCATAGGCAAGGATCCCATAGTGAGTAATGAGCAGAAGGCAGGAGCGTTTTGGAAGAGAATAGAGGAGTATTTCAATTCAAGCCCTTAACTCACTGGCTTAGCTCCTAGAGAAGCAAATCAATGTAAGCAGAGGTGGGGAAGAGTGAATGAGCAGGTGTGCAAGTTTGTGGGAAGCTATGAGACCGCTTTGAAGGAGCAAGCTAGTGGCCAAAATGAGAATGATGTCATGAAGGCTGCCCATGACATCTTCTTAAATGACTACCAGGTCAAGTTCAGCCTTGAACATGCCTGGAGGGAACTTAGGTTTGATCAAAAATGGAGATCAAACTCTTTGTCCAGAGATGGTGCAAAGGACAAAAGGAAGGAAGTTGCGGAGATGGTGTCTGACTTGGAAGAGGTTAGGCCTCCTGGTGTTAAGGCTTGCAAAGCAGCCAAACACAAGAAGCATGGGAATGAAGCAGCTTTTGATCAATTATAGAGCATGCTAGTTGTGAAAGAGAACATATCCAAACAGAAACTCCTTGATCGTCTCCTTGCCCAAAAAGATACACTATCTGATATAGAAGTGTCTCTGAAGAACAAACTTGTATCTGAAATACTTTGATCTAGTCAGTGGCTTTAACTTTTTGAATTGACAACTTGTTTAACTTGTTTGAGACAATGTTTACTTGTTTACTGGTTTAACTTATTCTTGATTGAATATGTTCTATTTACTTGTTTAACTTGTTTACTTGCTTGTTCTGTTTTGTTCTGCAGGTCACGGGTTCTACTTGTCTACTGGCTTGTTCTGTTTTGTATTTTCAGGACATGAGTTCTAGTTTATGTTTATGTCTGTTTGTTTCACGGGGAAGTGTAGAATTTTGTTTGTTTCTACACTTCTTTTTTTTTCATTCACGGGTTACGTAATATGATGCACTCTATAAGCTATTTCTCTCTTTATTTCTCAAATGTGCAACAAACTCAACTTCTACTTCTTCAAATTGTCTCTCTACTTCTTCAAATTGTCTCTTTTGAATCTATATACTTGTTCTATCTCTACCTCTCTTTCCAAAACACTTAACCAAATTTCCAAAAAAAGAAAACAATGTCTTCCTCATCGTCTAATGGCGTAGATGAAAGGTTAAACGAAGCTTTTGAAGAAATGTTCGACCAACAATTTGAGCATACCTTCGACTCAATAGTTGATGTTCAAGCCAACAATCCGAAGAGACGAGCTTACATCGAAAGAGATCGGGAACAATGACACAATCTACTATGGAATGACTATTTCAGGGAACATCCTACATACCCACCGAAAATGTTTAAGCGGCGTTTTCGAATGAACAAGCCATTGTTCCTTCGCATTGTCGATCGCCCAAGTAATGAAGTTCCATACTTTGAGCAAAGAAGAAATGCTCACGGAAGGTACGTGCTATCTGGACTTCAAAAGTGTACAGCAGGTATATGTATGCTGGCACGTATGCTGGCATATGGTCAATCGGGAGATACATATGACGAATATCTCAGACTTGGTGAAAGTACTGCACTTTTATGTTTGGAAAATTTCACTAATGGGATAATACAATTGTTTGGAGATGAGTATCTACGAAGACCTACACCGGATGATCTTCAACGATTACTCGATTTTGGAGAGGTACGCGGGTTTCCAGGGATAATAGGCAGCATTGATTGTATGCATTGGGAGTGGAAAAAATGTCCAACGGCTTGGAGAGGGCAGTCCACGCATGGTTCAGGAAAACCGACAATTGTCTTAGAGGCTGTGGCATCACATGATCTTTGGATTTGGCACGCATTTTTCGGAGCTCCAGGTACCCTCAACAATATTAATGTTCTTGATCGGTCACCAGTTTTTGATGACATTTTACAAGGTCGAGCTCCTAAAGTTAATTTCAAGGTCAACGGCCACAATTATCGTATGGTGTACTACCTTACCGACGGAATTTATCCAAAATGGTCAACATTTATCCAATCCATCCCACTTCCTCAAGGTCCTAAAGCAGAGATATTTGCTGAACGTCAAGAATCTGCCAGAAAAGATGTCGAACGTGCTTTTGGAGTATTGTAATCGAGGTTTGCAATAGTTAAAAACCCAGCTCTACTAAGGGACAAGGAAAAGATAGGAAGGATTATGAGAACTTGTGTCATACTGCACAATATGATAGTAGAGAACGAACGAGACGGATACACTCAGTATGATACATCTGACTTCGTAGCAGGAGAGTCAAGCAGAAGTTCCCAGGTTGATTTCTCGTACTCTACGGACACCCCTTCCAATATCGGTAATATGCTTGGCATTCGCAATCAAATTTGGGATCAATAGATACGTGATCGTTTGAAAGCTGATTTAGTTGAAAATATATGGCAAAAGTTTGGTAATCTAGATGAATAATCTTTGTATGTTCATGAATTTTCATTGTATTGAATAAAAACTTTTAAAAAATATTTAAAATATTTAATTTTATTCCTAAGAACCTCATTTTCAGGTTCACCAATGGAAGAACAAAATAGATACATGCTCATCACTATTTATGGCCCCACCAAAAATATATTGAAAAATTCCTAACAACCCCAAGAGGGGGTTCACTAATGAGAATGCTCTTAGAGTGGAGTTCTTAGCGGAAATTAAGAAATTGTTTCTTAACTTCCGCTAATAATCTCATCCTAAAAACCTCGGGTTAATCATGTTCTTAGAGTTTTGTTGCGTAGTTATATCCTTTTTTTTGCGTCATTATACTTTCGTTGAGATTACTGAATAAAAATCAAAAGCTATACAAGCAAATATCATTAAAAAAAAACATTTACAATTAACTTTGCTTTTAAATATTTTAGAATTTGATTTGTTCTATAGAAATATGAATATCTAATTTTTTGGATAAAATCAAAATAGATAATGAATCAAATCTAATTTCAGTATTTCACATATGTTTGGTAGAACGAGAGTAAAGAGGAAAAGTGTCGAAGGAACGTTGACATTCATAACCTTTTCCAGAGAATAACTTGAATTATTCTATTAATATTATTAGTACATGTCCATTAAAGGAAAGCACAAATCACACATCAGTAATGTATTCCCTTTTGGCTTCAGTAGTCTTAGAGCACCCGCAACTGATGATGACGACGAGTCTTTAGCGGTTAATCCTAGGTTAAGATGAATAGAATAATATTATAAAGCTGAGTAATCTAAGGATTGGTCTGTAAATAAGGATTTTAAGGACTTGATCCTTAGGGACGTTGCACTGTCTGATTGGGTCGGTGGCTTTTTGTGTTTCGTATTGCAAAAAAAAGTTCTCATTCTCGACCGAAGCCGAGAAAAAAAATAGTTCTCGACGAAAAGGCGATTTCGATCCGTCGGATTAGCAAGGTAAATCGAAGCCTTCTCTTGTAGATTTATGGATTTAGATTAGGTTGCATGTTGTTTTCCTCTCAACTTAGGGTTCGGTTTTGGGTTTTCAATCGATTTGGGGATATTTTTGTTTGAAGTTAGAGTTTCAAAACTATTTCAATCGATTTGGGGATCTCCTCGTTTGTTCTTACGGTTTCAAAACCCATTTTGGTTTCAATCGATTACAACGTCTATGTGTTTTCTTACGGTTTATATGTGTTTGCTTTCTACCTTAATCTTTTGTCATGTTTTGTTCAATCGATTCTAACTCGATCCCTCTGTTTAGCTCGAAAATAAACAAAAAACGTATCTGTGTGGATTGGTTTTTGCCTCTCTTTGTATTTTTTTGTTTTTATTTGAATTTGTTCATTCTTAATTGATGGTCCTTGCGAGAAACTGAGGTATAAATCTGTTGTTATAAATTTTATTTTCTGAATATACTCTGTGGTTATAAATTTGTGGTTTGGTTTTTCTTCTCTTGTTTCTATTTTCATTGGGGAGAATCTGTTGTCTTAGTTTGTCTTTTTCATTGCTCTATTGCTCTGTGATTATTGTTGTTTAATTGTGTTCTTAAGATTGTTATCTTCTTCGCTTACATTATTATTTCTTTCAGGTTAGCGAAACATGGGACACGATTATAGCTACAGCCAGCCTTCTTCATCAGACGAGTATGACATAACCTCCCTTCTTCAAGCAGAAGCTGAAATGTATGTGGATGAAGCTGAGAGTAGCTGATATCTTGCATATTCACATTGTTTTATCCATTTATTCATGTGCATTTTCATCATATAGATTAGGATTTATCCATGTCTAGGTTGCATTTTGCATACATATGTCTCTATTAGGTATTGGAGTACCACATGGAGTTCCTGGAGACATTTGGGTACATTTGGAGCTCAAGGGAGGTGATTAGAGTGATCTTTGGACGAGCACTGCCTGGAGCGACTTTCCGGAGCGACTACATGAAGTCGCTGTGACACACATCCCGGAGCAACCAGGCCAGAGCGACGTAGAGAGGCCGCTCGCGTTTCTATCGCGAGACACCCCTCCCAGAGCGACCTGGACAGGGCGACTTGAAGAGGTCGCTCACGTTTCTATGGCGAGACACCCCTCCCAGAGCGACTTGCCAGAGCGACGCTCCGAGGTCGCTCGCGTTTCCATGGCGAGACGACACAAAATGAAACCCGGAGCGACCTCCCAGAGCGACCCACTGAGGTCGCTCCCGAAGGCCGGAGCGACTTGTCGGAGCGACATGCGGAGGTTGCTCCGCATCTATTTGCCTGTCGAACTCATGTTTTTCTAAGGGCCTTTTGGTTATTTCATTATGCACGTTTTTACTTTTCAAAACCTATGTTTTAAGTACCTTTTTTGTAGCCACCAAAAGAGAATCTCTTTTTCCAGAGAAGAACTGCATGTTGTTTTCCTCTCAATTTAGGGTTTGGTTTTGGGTTTTCAATTGAGTTGGGGATATTTTCGTTTGAAGTTAGGGTTTCAAAACGATTTTGGTTTCAATCGAATTGGGGATCTTCTCGTTTGTTCTTACGGTTTCAAAACCCATTTTGGTTTCAATCGATTACAACGTCTATGTGTTTTCTTACGGTTTATATGTGTTTGCTTTCTACCTTAATCTTTTGTCATGTTTTGTTCAATCGGTTCTAACTCGATCCCTCTGTTTAGCTCAAAAATAAACAAAAAATGTATGTGTGGATTGGTTTTTGCTTCTCTTTTGTATTTTTTTTTTGTTTTTATTTGAATTTGTTCATTCTTAATCGATGGTCTTTGCGAGAAACTGATGCATAAATCTGTGGTTATAAATTTTATTTTCTGAATATACTCCGTGGTTATAAATTTGTGGTTTAGTTTTTCTTCTCTTGTTTCTATTTTCATTGGGCGAGAATCTGTTGTCTTAGTTTGTCTCTTTCGTTGCTCTAATGCTCTGTGATTATTGTTGTTTAATTGTGTTCTTAAGATTGTTATCTTCTTCGCTTACATTATTATTTCTTTCAGGTTAACGAAACATGGAAAAAGATTATAGCTACAACCAGCCTTCTTCATCAGACGAGTATGACATAACCTCCCTTCTTCAAGCAGAAGCTGAAATGTACGCGGATGAAGCTGAGAGTAGCTACAATATTGCAGAGCCGGTTCAGTACCCACCTCAACCTGAGGCTGATGATGGAATCCCGACGACATGCTACTGTGGTGGTGAGCCTGTTGTTGCAACATCTTACACTCCTAAAGATCCAGGCAGAAGGTACTTCACGTGCGACAATGTTGATGATGGAGACTGCCATGTTAGAAAATGGTGGGATGTGGCGGTTATGGAGGAGATGAGTGACTTTCAGACACAACTTAGGCAGCTTAAGGATCAAGGTAATGAGAGTGAGGAGAAGCTGGTTAAGCTAGAGAAGACAGTGTGTGAGTTATCTAAGAAGAAATCAAGGGTTACAAATGGCTTTGAATTGGTTGTTTGTCTAATGGTTTGTGTATTAGTTTTAATAGGTTTGGTCGTCATGTTTCGGCCTGGTTAGTTTCTCTCCTTGTGCTTTTGATTGTTGTTTCTGCAATTTTTTAAAACTTTTGACTGTTTTATCTCATGTGTTTTCAGGAAGAGCTTCAAAGGCTTCAAACGCGAGTGTCTAACCTCGCGAGTGTCTGTAAGGTACTCTTCAAACAACTTCCTAGTCTCTTTTCTTTGAATAATAAAAACATATAATAGTCTATTTTCTTTGAATAATAAAAACATAAAACGTGAAAATGTTTATAAAAGCTAAAACTCATTTACTGTAAAACTTCATAACTGGTGAGATTTGATTGATGTTAAATGCTACTGAATTGCTTTCTACCTTCCTAACTCCTCAGATTTGATTGGGTTTAAATGTTATACTTAGTTAGAAATCGGTTCCCGAAGGCTTTGTGTTGCTAGTTGAGTACTTAGTCAGATTTGATTGGTGTTAAATGCTACTGGTTTGCTTTCTACCTTCCTAACTGCTCAGATTTTATTGGTTTTAAATGTTTCTTAGTTATATATCGCTTACTTAAGGCTCTGTGTTGCTAGTAGAGTGACACAGAGCATTCTCTAACCATGGATACCACCCACGGTTATGTTAACCTACTGAATAGTCAATCTTTAGTTGACCTAGATTCACTCGGACCTGCTTGGTTCAGTAGCCAATGTCCTGATGAGTCTGGTGTCAAGGAGAGGAGGAAATGATCTCCCAAAGAGGATAAAATCCTTATTAGTGCTTGGCTTAACACCAGTAAAGACCTTGTGGTCAGCAATGAGCAGAAAGCTGGTGCTTTCTGGAAGAGGATTCAAGACTACTACAACGCAAGCCCTCACCTGGTTGGGACAACACCTAGATAGCTTGTTCAGTGCTAGCAGAGGTGGGCTAGGATTAATGAGCAAGTCTGCAAGTTTGTTGGATGCTTTGATGCGGCCCTGAGGGAGCAGAGAAGTGGTCAAAATGATGATGATGAGATGAAAGCTGCCCTAGAAATCTTCTACAATGACTACTCCATCAAGTTCAACCTGGAACATGCCTGGAGGGAGCTGAGACATGACAAGAAATGGTGTTCCACCTATCTGGCTAAGGACAGTGTGAAGGAAAAGCTCAAACAAGTGTTGGAGGTTGACGGAGAAGAGGCAATGGGTAGACCTGTTGGGGTGAAGGCTGTTAAAGCTGCTAGTAAGAGGAAGAAGAGTGCTAAAGAAGAGGAGTTGTCAAAGTTACAAGGCCTGTTTGAAATCAAACAGAAAATCTCTAACCAGAAACTGTTTGATCGTTTACTTGTCAAAAAAGAGCCACTCTCTGAGATGGAAATATCTCTTAAACTCAAACTTATGTCTGAGATGTTATGATGTTATATGTTCAGTTTAAGGTATTAATGTTGTTTTGAGTAGTTATTACTATTATACTTTGCTAACTCTTGTAAACAGGGTCAATAGAAGGACACTGTCTTTTCACTCACAGGTGCATTTGGAGTAGTGTGAAAGTGTTTTGTTGTTACAGGGAAAGTGTTTTGTTGTTTAGGACATGTGAACCAAGTCACGGGTTCTTCTGTTTCACCTACCATCAGTCTCCATTCTATAAGTTAATGTCAAGCGTCTGTTTATCTAGCTATCTCCTTTGCTTTGTTTCTTCCTCATCAGAACTTGTAATATTTTGCTACTATTTCCTTTGCTTTGTTTCTTCCTCATCAGAAGTTGTAATATTTTGCTACTAAAAACCTCATGCACTTCTGTAAGTTAACGGTAATATTTTGCTAAGAATATCTTTGATTATCTTTATGCCTTTCAATTATCAGTTAAGTGTTTATCATCAAGAACACACAAGTATTGTTGCTCACTGCTATCATGGTCAAACAAATAGAGCGGACTATGAAGAATATTAGTTAAGTGTTTATCATTTGTATGTTCTCCAAACCGCTTGGCTTTATATTTTTTTTAATAATTGTCGAAAAAAATGATGAGAAATGTCTAAACCGTTTGGCTTTATATTTTTTTTTATTTCAAGGAGAGATACCTAAAATGTTATCATCTTCATCTGATGAACTCGAAGAAAGATTGAACGAAGCTTTCGACGATATCTTCGAAGATACATACAACAACATAGTGGAGGCCCAAACCAATAAGAAGGAAACATGCTTATATAGAACAAAACCGTGAAGCAGGACACAACCGTTTATGGAATGACTACTTCAACAAAGATTCGACATTCTCGACACTTTTATTCAGACGCCGTTTCCGCATGAATAAGGAATTATTCATGCGTATTGTCCATGGCCTCTCAGAGGACGTTCCATTCTTTCGACAAAGTAGAGATGCAACCGGGAGGTTTGGTCTTTCTCCACTACAAAAATGTACGGTAGCAGTTCGTCTGCTTGCTTATGGTTCTGCGGCTGACACGATAGACGAATATCTCCGACTTGGTGAAAGCACGGAACTTTCGTGTTTACATAATTTCACTGAAGGAATAATACAATTATTTGGAGATGAGTATCTACGAAAACCCACACCAGAGCATCTTCAACGACTACTCGATATTGGAGAGAAACACGGGTTTCCTGGGATGGTAGGAAGCATTGACTGTATGCATTGGGAGTGGAAAAATTGTCCAACCGCTTGGAAAGGACAGTACGCATGTGGATCAGGAAAACCGACAATTGTCTTAGAGGCTGTAGCTTCACAAGATCTTTGGATATGACACGTTTTTTTTGTCCTCCATGTACCTTAAACGATATTAATGTCCTCGATCGGTCTCCTGTTTTTGGTGACATTTTACAAGGTTGAGCTCCTAGGTTAGAGTATGTGGTCAACGGACACATGTATAAGTTGGCGTACTACCTCACAGACGGTATACATCCAAAATGGTCAACATTTATCCAATCTATCTCACACCCTCAAGGTCCTAAAGCAGAGTTATTTGCTAAAGTTCAAGAAGCAACCCGAAAATATGTGGAGCGGGCTTTTGGAGTATTGCAAACTCGATTTGCGATTGTGAAAAACCCCGCTCTTTCATTGGACAAAGAAAAGATAGGGAAGATTATGACAGCATGCATCATATTACACAATATGATAGTCGAAAATGAACGAGATGGATACACTTGGTACGATATATCTGAATTTGAAGAAGGAGACGTCACCAGAAGTTCACGGGTGGATACTGACAGGCCTACAAATATCGCTAATATGCTTGGCATTCAGAATGATGTTCGCGAGAAGCGTATACATGAACAATTGAAAAATGATTTAATTGAAAATATTTGGAACAAATTTGGTGATGAAAATTAATAATTATTGTATCTTTATATTTAATCATGCAATAAATAAAAAAATTTAATTTCACTTCTTTTAAAATTTATTATTTTTTTATTCCTAAGAACTCCAAATTGGAGAACATCATTGCACATACAATTTTGATTAGAGTCCTTAACTATTCAAACAAAAAAAATTAAAAAAAAAATAGTTTGATAATGCTAAAGACTCCATTGGTGGTAACACCGCTGAGGGTGCATATCCGTTAAAGGAAAGCACAAATCTGTGCACACATCACTCAGTATTTTTATTTTTGCTTAGGGCACACATCACCCACTCAAACCATGGCTTGAATTATTCTATTAATATTATTAGTACATGTCCATTAAAGCAAAGCACAATTCACACATCAGCAATGTATTCCCTTTTATTACTCTGATGATATACATTAAAGGAAAGCACACATCACTCAGTATTTCAAACCGGAGCCTTTGTATTTTTCCTCCATGATCATGTCGATTTTGTTTTCCATCTCTGGAGTCAGATGATTCTTTGAGTCACCCACTTCTCCTTTGCGGAAAAAATTAGAGTGATGCACATTGTTCGAGGTTTTTCCTGTCTTATTGATCTCCATGCTGCTCAGACTACGCAGAGAACAAAGTTCCAAGATCTTGTCCACAGATCCGCCTTCTTCTTCTTCCTCAGTGAATGGACAACCCAAGAACTCTGCAAGTCTCTTGACCTGAGCAGCGGGCTCTGACTTCATTTCCTCGTACCTCATGAAGAGAATATGCTCGGGATCTTCCAAGCTACCTCTCCAATAGCTCAATACATTTTCCCAAATGGGTCCAAAATAGCCAACTCCACTGCATAATGAATCTAAAGAAGACTCGAGAAGGCTTTTGTCTACTTCTTTTTGAAGATAAGCACTCCTGAAATACCATTGCGATACCAACACGTCCTTCACGTCCCTGCACACGTACACGATCTTGCATGGAGAGTCCTTGAAGGGTACTTGAAGCGTATGTAACGGCATGTGAGTCGAGAACAGCCTTGGAGATGAGAACTTGGTCAGATCAGGTGTTGAGCTATTGAGATACAGATTGGTCTCCAAGAAGGGTACTAAGCCATGAGGGTTATCGGATTGAAGAGGATGAGGAACATCAGAAGAACTGTACTTCGATCTCTCAAGGAGAGCGACTGTGAGAGCTTTGAGCCAAGTGGTGCCGGATTTGGGGAAAGAAGCGATGACTATGTCGGTTTCTTGAGGCTTGAAACCTTTCTGGAAATTCAGGACTCCTAGGAGAGTGTTGGGGTAGTACCAACATCCTTGGTAGTTGTAGATCTTCCCTAGGAAATCTTTGGTCGAAGGAAGTGAAGAGATTAATGTCCTGGTTTCTTCGCTTAGGTTGTCTTCTCTCAAGTGGTCGGGGAGCTCCTCATTCATTCTTCTTGTTGAGTTTTGTGGTTACAGAATTCTGTTTTTCTCCAAATGCAAAGATCACAATTTATAGCTGGATGTTTTGGTAGGTAGGTGATCCACTGCCTATCTCCAAATGCAAATTAGATCACATTTTTTTAGCTGGATGTCTTGGTATGTGAACCACTTCTTGTTTAGCACTATATCTACAAAAGAACATGCCCACTGGTCTTGGTATGCGGACCACTGCCTATTTTGGCAGTTCCATTCGTGTAGAAACTCAAAACGAGTTCTCCTCAATTTAATACTAGTATTTTAATATTTTATCAGGTATGTGACTAAATTTTATATTTAAAAAATGGAGGAACCAATAAAAACTAAAGTGTCTATAAATATCTGATAAGATTCTTGGAGGTTCCAGTTCTTCTCACTAACTTTTTATTTTCCTTTCATTATTTTATTATATAGATATTGTCTAAAATCACCGAAAAGGTACCACAAAAAGTATCTTACAAATAAAATACAAGTATCTTGTAAAAAATAAATTCGAAATTTAAATAAAATAAAATCAACCACTAATAAGAGAAGCACAGTAGGTCTTCACATTCGGATATTGGGTTGGAAATTTCATATTTCCCTAGGGTTGACTAATCTATAATTAGGGTTTAGAGTTAAGGGATGAAATTTTGAGGATATGATTTCAAATTTTAAAAAATAAAAAACAACTATTTAAATTTTCAAAATAAAATAAAGCTATTTTGGTCATTTTCTTCCTTGAAAGTTATTTTTAGGACACAAACATAAAAATGACTATTTGAAAGAATTACCAAACAAAAATTCCAAAACCAATTAAAATAAAGTTTAAACAAACTCCAAACAAACAAGAAATCCAAATTAGGGGAATCTTTAGATCCCATATTTGAATTTATAAATCTATTTAAAAAATGCATAAATCTAATTTAGTGATTTTGTTGTTCAAAAAAATAATATAATTTAGTGATTCATTTCCTTTTCTGTGGTCACAATGGGTTGAAAAAGAAACCATTAAGTTTGTGTTTAGAAAGTCGTATCTTTCCTTCATGATGATGGTATATTAAAAGCGACTTTATTTTCCCCCAAAACGATTATCACGGCTGAGCTTACAAGAATGGGGATCATAGCATCAACGTCTCGGAAAACTGAGAATTCAGAGACTTCCGGTTGTAGTTCTTGGGAAAGTGTAGAGCCAGAGTATATTGGGATATTAGCATATCCCAAACCTAGATGACATTAGAATAGAATATTTCTATTATTGTAGTTTCCTCTATTCGATAGTATTAGGAAATCTGATGTATATAAATATAGGCCTTGAGGTCTTCCATGAATAATAAGAACGATTATAAGATTATAGAACTTCTCATGGTATCATAGCCACAACGGTTTTTGAGGACCAAAACCAGCGCTTCCGTTTATTGTGGTTAGAAAAGTTTGGTTATGGTGATGACAATTGAAGAAAATGACGTTCCGGATGATTATGACGTGAAGAAACAAACTCGAATTGCTTTCAAAACAACATGTGAATCTCGATCTCACTGACATGCGACCTCGAACTCTCGACATCACGACCTGCGACCACGAATACTCGATCTCACGACTTGCGATTTCTCAAACTCTCAACCTGCGACTTCAATCAAGACCACCGAACAACTTCAACCCACGAACTCACGACCACCGAACGTGCGACCTCACAAACTCACAACCGACGAACTTGCGACCTCTCGATTTTTCTTTGATAAACAAGGATAACGAACTTTCCTGTTGTTACAACGACCTCGAATTGATGAAACCGTACCTGACGAAATCGAACCCGGTAATATTGAATTCGACGAACCGAAACCGACAATCCAACGAACTGATGATTTTGACGAAAGAACCATCGACCGATTTGAATTTGAAGACTTGTAGTTCAAGTTGGAGATACAAAATTTGTATGCTCCAACTTGAGGGGAGGTATTGGGATATTAGCATATCCCAAACTTAGATGACATTAGAATAGTTCATTAGTATTAGGAAATCTGATGTATATAAATATAGGCCTTGAGGTCTTCCATGAATATTTAGCGTTCATGGAAAAAGGTGGATGCATAGAACCATAGGTGGAATATGTTGATTGCAAGGGAGAAGCTGAGAAGAAGAATGAAGATGTCTTCCCTAAGTGTAAGGAAGCCAAAGATAGATTGGACAATTGTTTTATTGCTCATCGTGATTACCATCAACCGATTTTGGAGATCATGGAACCTGCTGTAGAGCTGGTGGTGAACAAGATCGAAGCCTTATTCCCATTGGTAGATACTGTTTCAACAGAATCGGCGGACCAACCAGAGGAAGGTGACGGCCCGCTTCACCTGTTCATGAATGGAGGAGCTTGCACAGAATCATACATGGCTTTGGAAGATTTCTTGGTGGAAGTTATGGAGACCAATGAAGATATCTGTAACTGTGCCAAAGCCTTCACGATGCTGATAAAGTGTATGGATGCTCATTCTGATTACTATCATCCTATTCTCGATGCTGTTTATGATGGTGAAGACCACTACCGAACTCTTCTCATAAGCGCACTGAGGGGTGACTGTAAGAGGATTTAATTAGTTTGGTAAAAAGTTTTTTTTTAATGCTTTCTTTCTCTCTTGTTTCGTCTTGATTCTGTTTTAAGGGATTTAGGTCATTTTTATGGTTTCTGTTTCTTGTTGTTTACGCAACTATCAATATTGGATTTGGCCCTACATATTGCTTTTAGAGTTAACGTCTTAAAGATCTTCTCGTCGGTCCTTCAACAAAGTGACCCACCCGGCCACCAAGGATTTAAAACATGTTATTTTCTGTTTGTAAATATCATTGTCCAACCTTAACTATCAGTCTATCAACAAATCAATAAACTCATACTTTTCACTAGATGAATTTGTTCTACTATTCTTCATCAAAGATTAGTCAGTAATCAAAACTTCACCTTAGCAATTTATATTAGTGCCTTCGGTTACTTGTTTTTTGAATTTTGCCTTTTGTAATAATTATTAAGATGACCATACCAAAAGCTCTGAACAAAGAAAACATGAGAAAGATCTCAATCCCACTTGCTCTTCAGCTTTGAGGAACGTCAGAAGATAAGTGATTTCCTGAATAAAACTTTCTGAAAGTTATTTTGCCAATAAGTGTAGAACAGAGACCAGACCAAAAAAAAAACTATTTTTTATCCTTTTTTTATGAAGATAGTGGTTGTTACAGGGAAACTATCAAACGCACAAGTTTGTTACCGCTAAATTGATCGCAGAGTTTTTTAGAGAGAGGAGTTCCATCAGGGAGCGTAGCGATACACCGAGCCAGAACGCTCCAAACGCTGCATGAACTCCGAGTACTTCGGAGCCCAAGCTTTATTACCAACAAGACCATTATGATCGGGAAGAACGGGATCTCTTTGTAGAGTTTTTCTTGTCTTGATGTAACACAAGCCTCAGGGCGCTCGTGATTTGGCCAAAGTGAATTTTTCTTCTGTGAGTAGTCTCTGGCTCGAGAAGGTTCACGTTCCTGAACTATTCTGTAGCACTGTTCCACTGAGAGACCTAGAGAAGATGCATCTGATCCTTTGTAAGATCAACACTGGCTTTGATCACGTTGGACAAAATAAAGAGAACAAAATACATTTGGAAAATTTCTCTTTTATTATTGACAAAATTTACATAAGACAACATTGTCACTTTTATAGACTTCTTATGTAAAACTACTCGTGACTTTTCCCACACGTCACGACTTTACAAACGCACCCATTGGGTTTACAGTTACTTTATAATTTAATTATGTAATCATACCAAACTAAATTATAAACTAACAGATCAGACGGCATTCCATACAACGCACATCTTCCCAAGCTTGTCTGATCTCACAATCGGTCACTGTGATGATCTTGTGAGACTACCATCGAAGCCTCTGTAGGAGATGGATTACACCCCTCCACAAAGGCCATCGAATAACAGGTCCTAATCCAGTAAGTCGGATCGGTTTGGTCGGCTCGGCGGCCAAGCCTAGGCTCGACCTTAGAGTACTTTTAGCCGGTCGAGTAAGCCGACCAAAAGTACCCGGCTTGGAGGGAGCCTTGTCCAGGTCCGCATACTCGGCCTCTCGCATCAAGGCCCAAAAGGGTACGAAATTAGGGCATCAAGGGCAGGAGTCCTATAAAAAGAGAAGGGGAAGCAACAAAAAAGAGACTTTTTGGCACCATAAAACAGACTGAGTGGCTAGATCTAGGGTTTTTTAGGCGATCTCTTTGATCTTGTTGCTCTTTGATCTTGTTGCTCTTTCACTTTCCTGTTGCTCTTGTAACCCTTCAGTTCAAATCTAATAAAACGTCTTTAGTCATCCCATCTCACACTTCAATCATTTTAGTCGACTGAATCCCGTTCAAACAAAGCCAGCCGTAAAAAGATTTCAGCTTGGCTTCTCCCGTTGGTCAAGCGCCTTGCCCCTAACAGCTGATTCACTAGCTAGTCCTCCAACTACTCTTACTTACTGGAACAGAAAAGACTCGACGAGTAGGCTCCTTTGATCCCTCAAACTCTTGACAACCTCTTGTTTAAATCATTGCTCACAAGAGGAAGTTAAGTGTACTTTGAAATCTCATCTCTCTTTCTCTATATATATTCAAAATAAAGCTTAGCTAACAGTCTTAATCTGACCAATATGCTAAGTTAAGTGTACGTTAAAATAGCCTAATATGATAATATCTATTGATTTATTTTACTCACATCACATGTTAGACATTTTGACCACCTTGACCAAAATCGTAAATGCAAACACATACTCTTGTGTCAAAAGCCTCCGTAGCATAGTGGTATTGAGTTCGCTTCGTAAGCGAAAGGCCGCGAGTTAGATTCTCACCGGGGGCTATTTTTGGCCGAAGTTTCTTATTTTCAATACAGGTCGCCTGCATTGTGTAATATCCTTTTGGTGGAAAAGAAGATGCAGCTGTTGATTTTGTTTTATGATAGGCGGAGAATACAACATAACTTCTCTTATAAAAGATTGTATATCTTTCTAATCATTTCCTGCTCATCTAAATTTTGGAATAAAATGAAATCAGTAAGAGAAAATTTGCATTATTGTTCCAATGCTTGCTTTTATTACTTTTTGGTACTGTTCACATTATGTAAGAAGGCTACACAAAATATTATGTCTGCAGGTTTCACAGAAGACACACTGATAGTGTGGGGGAGAGGATGACCAAAATCATTAGCAACAAGCTCGCTTGGGATAGCGTTTTCTAGCTCCTTTAAGGATATTCAATGTTCTCTCAGTGCAGAGACTACACGGATAGTTATAGAACACAAGTGTGGAATAAATATCAGGCTGCGGACATCTTCTTCCTCACGTTTAAAAACCGGCTGCTACCGGTAAACTAATCACAAAGTTTAGTTAGAGAGACTTGCCGGTGTAAAAGAGGTTAAAAGTATATCTTAGCTAGAGACCCTGCTTGAACCATTGTTTCTAAACCAAATATACTCTTAACTCTTAAGTAGTAGTTGGTACTTCACTATATTCATTGTTGGTTGATATTTCTGTTGAATAAATAAAGTATATTTCTCGTTTCTTCAGTCTATGATTGATCATGAGAAATAATTTTTGTATTCGAGTTGGTGTAAGGTTGTTGACAAAATCTTTATCATAAAGATTTATGTTCTGTTTTCTTGTTTTTCTTTACTCAAGATTCCAACTAGAGCAACCTTTACATATATGAAAGGACATAAAACAAAATCACAACAAAGCAATCAGAACATTTGCATTTGTAAACTCTTAGTGAGTCTATCACAATAAAAGAAAAAAACAAATAATTAAAAATTAAAAAATGAGAAAAGTGTGAGTCCTCAATTCTAGGCTTGTTTAATATTTATTTTTCTAAACGGTTTTATGATATTTAAAACAATTCTATAACCAAATTGTAATTTTTAAAATTTGGAGAAATTTATATGGTTTATCCCACCAATGAATGCCCTCTCATTGGGTAGAAAAAAAAAACAGAGTTTTTAAATTCAAATAACATTAGAATAATGAAAAAAAGAACGAGAGAGAAGGTAGAAAATAGGAGAATCTGTTCATAAGAAAAAGTGCTGAATGAGTAAATGATCATGTATTTAATGTTGACTTTTTCTTGGGTTCACCCCCTAGGGTGAACCTTTAGGTTCACCAACCAATAGAAAGTTGTCATTTTAGATCTACTATCTTTTAATTAAGGAAACAAAATAACTTGCCAAATTATATTATGCTTTTAAAATAAAAAATAAAAAATTAAATAAATAAAAATAACAATAGTTCTAAGAAAAGATTATTTAAAAAAAATATTTATTTTTAAGATTTAGAGTTTAGTGTTTAAGATTTATAATTTAGAATTTATCCAAATGTTTAGTGTTTTTCCAAGGGTTTAGGGTTTACCTAAGGGTTTAGGGTTTACCCAAGGGTTTAAGGTTTTCCCAAGGGTTTAGGGTTTAGGATTAGAGTTTAGGGTTTAGTGTTTTGTTGACAACATGTTTAGTGTTTTTTCAAGGGTTTAGGGGTTTACCCAAGGATTTAGGGTTTACCCAAAGATTTAGGGTTTAGGATTTGAGTTTAGAGTTTAGTATTAGAGCTTAGGGTTTAGTGTTTTGTTGACAACATTTTTTTTTTTTGAATTCGTTTTTTATATATTATTTTTATTTATTTTTAAATTTTATTTTGAAAAAACAATATAATTTGCAAGTTATTTGGTTTCCTTAATTAAAAGATACTAGATTTAAAATGACAATTTTTTATTGGTTGGTGAAGGTGAACCAAGGTCAAGAATAACTCTTTAATGTTTAGAAAAGAAGAAAAAAGAAACGCAAATCACACTTTAGTACAAATCCATTTGAGGAAAACACAAATCACACACATGACTCAGAATTTCTAACCGGAGCCTTTGTATTTTTCCTCGACGATCATGTCGATTTTGTTTTCCATCTCAGGAGTGAGATGATTCTTGAAGTCACCAACTTCTCCTTTGCGGAAAAAAACAGAGTAATGCATATTGTTGTGAGCTTTTCCGGTCTTGTTGATTTCCAAACCGCTCAGATTACGCAGAGAACAAAGTTCCAAAATCTTGTCCACGCATCCTTGATCTTCTTCTTCCTCAGTGAACGGACATCCCAAAAACTCTGCAAGTCTCTTAACCTGAGCAGCGGACTCTGACTTCATTTCCTCGTACCTCATAAAGAGAACATGTTTGGGATCTTCCAAGCTACCTCTCCAATAGCTCAAAACGTGTTCCCAAATGGGTCCAAAATAGCCAACTCCACTGCATAAAGACTCAAACGAATACTCGAGAAGGCTTTTGTCTATTTCTTTTTGAAGATAAGCGCACCTGAAATGTCATAGCGACACCAACACGTCCTTCACGTTCCTGTACACGTAAACGATCTTGCAGGTAGAAGAGTCCTTGAAGGGTTCTTGGAGAGTATGTAACGGCATGTGAGTGGAGAACAGCCTCGGAGATTGGAACTTGGTCACGTCAGGTGTTGAGCTATTGAGATACAGAATAGTCTCCAAAAAAGGTGCTAAGCCATGAGGATTATCGGATTGTAGAGGGTGAAGAGCATCAGAAGAAGAAGAAGTGTTGTTTAATCTCACAAAGAGAGCGATCGTGAGAGCTTTGAGCCAAGTGTTGCCTGATTTAGGGAAAGAAGCAATGATTATATCGGTTTCTTGAGGCTTGAAACCTTTCTGGAAGTTCAGGACTCCTTGGAGAGTGTTGGGATAGTACCAACATCCTTGGTAGTTGTAGATCTTCCCTAGAAAATCTTTGTTACAAGAAAGTGAAGAGACTAAACTCTTGGTTTCTTCACTTATGTTGTCTCCTCTCAAGCTCTCGGGGAGCTCCTTCTCATTCATTTTTTTTTTGGTGTGTGAGCTTTCTCCAAATGCAAAGATCTCAATTATTATATATGCATGTCTTGGTCTGTGGATCATTTCCTATTTTAATATATCTTTCTCTATAAGTAATTTTATAAGCACGGAGCCATAGTAGGACTGTTACGATGAGTCTTTTTGATTGTTCACTAGTTGCATCGCTTGCTATTGACGGATACTCTAGAACCAGAGTTCATGGCTTTAGTCTCCGACCAAGCCTACAGTCGTAGCTCAATATCTCATAGTCGTTTCAAGTATGCTTTTTTGGCCTCGACTTGGTCATCAAGCGAGAGCCAACTATTTTCATAGACTATCTTCAGAGACGGTATGCAATCGTTCTCAAATCCTTTTTGAATATTTCAACGTCGATCATTCCAACTATAATATGCTCTGTCGAAGAACGGTTTCAAGGATTCAAGTGAAACGTCTCGGATCATTTTACCTCTTAACGCATATATATCTTGCTTTGTTGTAGTCCTGGGTTGTAGTACTCTTTTATATTTTTTTTTATCTCCGGATATAACCATTGTAGCCCAATAGATTTTTAGATTAATATAATCAGTTGGCTCCAGGAAATGGAATAGACATGAGATAGCCCGAAAAAGTCTAAACGATAAGCTTGAAACCGTAGTGTTAAATTCTCCTAAGAAAGATGTGTAGTGGATGAGATTTTCTTGAAAGATGAAGAAATGAGTCTTAAAACTAGGTTAATGTCGGGAATAATACCCAATATTGATGAGATGAAAATGGGATTTAGACAACTAAGAGATTTAAGAAGAAGACTCTTAATATTTAGGAAAGGGTTTACTACAAAGATTTTGTTTTTGGAAATTCTTTCTTACAAATATTTTCTCTCTTTGTTTTCTCTTCTTGGATGATACAAAATGAAAGGGTGAGTAGAGGTATTTATAGCCTCCATGATACAAAATATCTCAAATATTTTAATCATAATTCTAGATAATTCTTTTATGATATCTAGATTATTTTATTCTAATTATCTAGATTTTTCTATAAAAAATATCTATATTTTTTATCTTAAGGAGGTGGAGGATATTCTAAGATTTGGGTTAAGATTTGAGCTAAATATGATTAGTAAAATATTAGCCCAAACATATGACC
>NC_027755.1:20822735-20835103 GCF_000695525.1 Brassica oleracea var. oleracea
GATTTCTAAGAATTTTAGAATGGTAGGTTAAGCGCGGAATGTGTATTCTACATATTTGTAGAATACTCCTATTTACGTAGATCACGTATTCTAAACATTGTAGATTCAATGAAAAAAGTAGATTTCGTTTTCTACTTCGTAGAATGTCATTTCTACTTTTTTTAGAACATAATCTGAAATTTATAATTTTAACTTTTTTATAACTGGAAAATATACCATTAAGTTCATATAGGTATTTTAACAAATGTTACTATTTTTCCAAATTTTTTTCTTTGTAAAACTATTTATTAAAATTATTTTCATAAATATTAAAGGGTGTTATAGGAAAATATGACACAAAATATAGATTAGTGTAAAGGGACATAGTTACTATTTTTTTGCTCTAAGAAAACAGTTTTCCCAAAAATATATATAAAAATTGGATTTTGGTTTGGTGTAATTGATTTTAAGTTGTTTGGTTAAGAGAAAATCAATTTAAACAAATAAACCAATTTAAACCGTGGTCTATATGTAATTAAGTTTTGAACTATTGATTCATGGAGAAATAAGTTTGTAACATTTAATTCATGGAGATTTAGAATGAAGTCAAAGTTCGGTGGGGATCTGATGCTATATGATAGTTATCATGGGGAAATAGATCGTCTGCCCCCGTCAAGACAAAGAAAGTTCCTGTTGTTAACCAAAGGTGTGGTGTTAGAGGTTGTAAGAACACCCACATACTTCTCTCTTTTGGTGCTACAATGCCAAGACCCAGTTCGGTGAATGGCAATGTAAAATCAACATAACTTGATCTATTAAAAGTGATTGTAATATCTCCCACGGCCGCGTCATATTTGTTTTTCTGTATGACGCAAGTGGAGGTAGTTGAGTTTCCACACAATATACATAGATGAGGAAAAAGTTTGTAGTCGTAAACTTAAGAGTTATGGTTAGTACCTGGCTACTAAGTGCATATGCAAGATCGTCGTAGTTACTACCATTGCGCCAAGGTATGAATTCCACTTCATAGTTGAAAGGTCTAATGGAAGCTCAGAAGACATCTATACAAAACCCTTCAGCAGTTACTTTTTTTGTTTCTGACAAGAAATACTTATCCTTGGTTTGGAAGTCACCACTCAAACCCTTGAACCTACACTCTGTGATGGCCTCAAGAAGAGTTGATGATACATTTGACATCCTTGTAAACTCTGTGGCTCTCGCCAGCGCCCAAGCGATATCGTGAGCCCATACGCCAGAGATGCTAAACCGAGTTATCTCAGTCCCAACAGCCTCTTCAAGAGGCAGTGATTTTCTCCATCTTGAAGTGAAATTGTGAAAGCTCATTTGACACTGGAATGTAAGACCTGAAACCAACCACACCTTCCATTGCTTCTTTTGCGTATTCGTGGCCATTTCTTCCTTGTAAGCTGTTCATGGTTTTGGCAGTGAGGATCCAAGCAAAGCCTTCACCCATCATTTTTAATCTCCCAGCACATGTGAAGAGATGAGTTGCTACAAGCTCAGACATGTGCACCACAAAGACAGTGGTTCCCAATTTCTTCATCTTTCTTAACCGATTCATCATCATTTTCTCGCTTGAAGAGACTGTAAAACCAACCTTGGACTGTATACGAACTCCGTTCTCATGGAAATGGTCCACCATGAGTAGCATACTCTCTCTCTCCAGTCATCTTCATCCTCATAAACAAGAGCAACACTCTTCCAATCAAACCCATGGATGAATGCTGTAATGCCCTTTGCCTCGGAGGATGAATCAAATGTTGCTTGGATCAAATGACTGTATTTTCTCAATGACAATGAAGCCGGAGAGTTAAGTGATATCACAGGAGCCTTAGCTTTGTCCCCAATCTCAGCCAAAAGCTTTGTTTCTTGCAAAGAATTCCCGCTGATGATTGCCTCCACTCCTACAGTTTGCAGCAGATCAACAGCTGTTTCATTCACAAAGACAGAACATTAGTGAATATTAGACAAAGAGAAGAGAATAATGTAATCACTGTTACCAGAAGCTAGAGCAAGGAGAAGCTCTCCGCGAGAGTTTCTGACTGAAAGAGAGACTCTTGTTTTGTAACCACTATTAACGGCGTAGAAATTGGAAAGCGCCATGGAAACAGAGCTTCCCAGTATCTTGCCCTCCACGGAACCCAAATCCAAAACTAACCCTACCCTGACTTGGACCCGAAACGGAGCCCATTCATGCTTGAATCCGGCGTCGTTTTGACTCGAAGCAAAATAGTTAGAGGAGATGATGAGAAGAAATGAAACCAGAACTGGATTTTGAATCCCAAACCTCTCCATAAAAAAAAAGAAGTTTCCAATTTTGAACAAAAAAAAAGAATAAGTTTCCAATTAAAAGAC
Source organism: Brassica oleracea var. oleracea (assembly GCF_000695525.1). Lineage (NCBI taxonomy): Eukaryota > Viridiplantae > Streptophyta > Magnoliopsida > Brassicales > Brassicaceae > Brassica > Brassica oleracea. Next base: position 20,825,091 of record NC_027755.1, read on the forward strand.
ATGTGTACTTGTTCATTTTTATTTATATAATCGAGTCTAGCTAACCAAACACATGCAGTGTTTTGTTTTTCCACTGTTAATTATTCAACTATGGTAAAAAAGTTTAAAGTTTCATTTTTTCCAAAAGTTACAAACATATGTCTACTTTTAACTTCATTTTTTTTCAGTCAAAAAGGTGTTGGGAAAATTACCCAATATTGATGAGATGAAAATGGGATTTAGACAACTAAGAGATTTAAGAAGAAGACTCTTAATATTTAGGAAAGGGTTTACTACAAAGATTTTGTTTTTGGAAACTCTCTCTTACAAATATTTTCTCTCTTTGTTTTCTCTCTTCTTGGATGATACAAAATGAAAGGGGGGAGTGGAGGTATTTATAGCCTCCATGATACAAAATATCTCAAATATTTTAATCATAATTTTAGATAATTCTTTTATGATATCTAGATTATTTTATTCTAATTATCTAGATTTTTTTATAAAAAATATCTAGATTTTTTATCTTAAAGAAGTGGAGGATATTCTAGAATTTGGGTTAAGATTTGAGCTAAATATGATTAGTAAAATATTAGCCCAAACATATGACCAAATCAAATTTACTTCTCAACACTCCTTCTTATTTCATCTTCTTGGGCTATCGAGGGAAATCCAACATTGGTGCACACAAAAATAATTAGTAATATTTGATATAGATCCAGCCAAATATCGTGATTTGATTGGATTCTCCATTCAACTAAAGTTACACAGATAATATTGTTAAACTATTAAACACAATAATTAATTCCTTATCAAAATCTACTCTACTAAATTCGAGTCGACTAGTTTTTGGATTATCATTAAAGTTAAAATGGTCTAACTAAAATTGACACCACTATTCATTACCAAACAATAAGTTTTAATCTAAACTAAGACCAATTTCGAATCAAACAGGAAACGATTTTGATTGCGAACTCAAAACGTAACAAAGCTCGCTTGGGAGCGTTTTCTAGCTCCTCTAAGCATATTCAATGTTCTCTCAATGCAGAGACTACACGGATAGTTATAGAACACAAGCGTGGAACAAATATCAGATTGTGGACATCTTCTTCCTCACGTTTAAAAACCGGCTGCTACCGCTAAACTGATCACAAAGTTTTGTTAGAAAGACTTGCCGGTGTAAAAGAGGTTGAAAGTATATCTTAGCTAGAGATCCTGCTTGACCCATTGTTTCTAAACCAAATATACTCTTAATTCTTAATTAGTAGTTGGTATTTCGCAGTATTCATTGTTGGTTTGGTATTTCTGTTGAATAAATAATATATTTCTCATAAAGATTTATGAGAAATAATTTTTGAATTCGAGTTGGTATAAGGTTGTTGACAAATTCTTTATCATAAAGATCAGATAAAAATCATGACAAAGCAATCAGAGCATTTGCATTGGTAAACTCTAAAAGCATCCTCAAAGGTGAATACTCTAAAAAGTTCTTACAGTTTTAAAAATATATATTTTTATTTTAGAACCAGTTTCTAAAATATCAGAGAAAATATGGCTCGATTATAAGAAAATTTACTCTGGAAGACACATTTTGAGTTTTCAATTACATTAAAAGACACATTTCTAGTTGACACACTTTCTTCTAGAAATATTACCAAGATAACCTCCATCATTAATGGGATAGTCTCTCTAGTTGGTCTTTCTAACTAAGACATAACCAATCTTCTTTTAGCCTTTTAAAAACAAAAGCAATTATTCTTCTTTTTCTTTTCCAACTAATAAATAATAACCTTATGTCTTCAAATCCCTAAATTGACAAAAGAAACTCACAAAGTGAATCATTGGTCCATTTCTCCTTCGACATCTTTTCGAAACCAAAATCCTCCTTTCGTGGTCTTCCGACATCAGAGGCTAGAGAAACTGAACCATAGTCTTCTAGATCCGAAATGTCCCTAGTCCCCTAATCCTCCTTTCGTTTTTCTCCCTCACCACTGACTGTTCTTCCGTTGTTTCCCAGACGAACTTCTACATGGATGCTATTGAAGGGAGGAACAGACAGAAGCTTGACGGTCGCAACATCACCATGAACGAGGCTCAGTCCCGTGGAAACAATGGCGGTGGCGGTGGAGGGCGTGGTGGAAGAAGCGGTGGATACCGCAGTGGAGGCGGTGGTGGTTGTAGAGGCGATGGTGGAAGACGTGAGTATGGATACAATGGTGGTGGTTGGTGGAGGTGGCTCCCGAATCTTCATCCACAAAACCTTGAACATAAGACCTCGTCCACAAGATCTTCATCCACAAAACCTTGATTCATGTGTCCACATTTTTCTGTGTCCATAATTTTACCATCCACAATGTGCATGTTCATATCTAACCCGTCCACAACTTTTCGTGTCCACAAACACTTGACATGCAAGGTGCAATTTCTGCTTCAAAATCAAACCATTTTAGCTTTGTTTTGTTTCTAAGGATAAATCTCAACTTCGTCTCCTTGTTCTAAAATTAGCATAGAACGGAGAAGAATAGTTTATTCCCTGTCAACTGTTCACTGTAACCACAAACATTGCGTCCATACATATTCATCCATAAGTATCTGTTAAGTGTCTACAACACAGTGTTTGTCGGTTTGTTGTTTGCCTTATATTCATATCTTCTTTATGTCTAACGAACAAATCCTTTTTAGTGTATATGGTTTGTCTACACAGTAGTTTCGTAACTTGGTTTTTGAAATCGTACTTCACGACATCTTTGTTTATCCTTGAATGTGGTTTTAGTGTATTTGTTATTATTTATTTGGAGATGAGTTGGATTTTTGTGGATAAATTACAACAATTTCTTCATTGAGATTAGGGTGTTCTAGGTTGTCGTGGATTGTGTTACAACAACTAGTGTTGTGTAGCATGTCTTATGGACACAATCATATGGATTTGATTAAAATTTATGTTGAAAGATCTATGGACAATCAAATATTGTCCATCCATGAAAACTTAGAAGAAGTATCTAAAAAACACATATCCACATATAAAAAAATGTTGTCCATAAAAATGTATCCACAAAACATTGCACGCAAAATATAAACTTAAATTCTATAATTTTAAAATATTAAAATACATATGTATATATGGGTATCAAAATAGAAAGAAAAAACTACATTTTTATGTATATTTATATCTATTTATACATTGAAATATAAAATAATGACCGCCAAAATATATCAAGGAAATAAAGAGTTGATTACAATATCAAATTATTATTTTTTGTTGAAAAAGAAGTAGAGTTTAACGATAATAGTTCTCTGGCTCAACACATTTCCAAATTTGGTTAGTTCACAGCTGTTTTTTCAAAAATTGTATCCTTCTATTTACATAAAAGCAAGACTAGTTTTGTCTCAAAAAGGACAGCTGGCCATATAATGTGTTTAAAATGTACAATGTGTCTTCAGATGAAAAGAAAAGACAAAAAGTGTCTCTTCGTGTAAGTCTCTCCGATTATAATAGGAAAAAATATGTCTGCAAATAATCGGTTCTCACTCTATCTCCTACTTTATCTATTTTTTATTTTTTTTTAATCTTAAGATATCCTATCAAATATCAATATTGGAGCTGCTCTTAATGAATCTAGTACAATAAAAAAATTAAGAATAAAAAAAGAAGAAAAAAGTGTGAGTTCTCATTTGATAGACTCACACTAATTCTTAATAAACTTAATTCTACACTTGTTTAAAATCTATTGTTCTAAATGGTTTTATTATATTTTAAAAAATTCTATTAAAAATTGGATTTTTTTTTCTAATTTTGAGAAATTTATAGGTTTTTTTTTTATAGAAATTTATATGGCTTTCCCACTAATGATGCCCTCATAAAAGAGTTTTAAATTAAGATAACATTAGAATAATGAAAAAAACGAGAGAGAAGGTAGAAAATGGGAGAATCTGTTCTAAAGTAAAAGTGCTGAATGCAACTTTAGGTTCATATTATTACAGAAATTTTAGTGAGAAATTAGAAGAAACACAAATCACACTTTAGTAATGAATTTTTATTATTATTAGTACAAATCCATTTTTTGAGGAAAGCACAAATCACACATAACTCAGAATTTCAAACCGGATCCTTTGTATTTTTCCTCGACGATCATGTCGATTTTGTTTTCCATCTCAGGAGTCAGGTGATTCTTGGAGTCACCAACTTCTCCTTTGCGAAAAAAACTAGAGTAATTCAAATTGCTCTGAGCTTTTCCTGTCTTGTTGACCTCCATACTGCTCAAGACTACGCAGAGAACAAAGTTCCAAGATCTTGTCCACAGATCCGCCCTCTTCCTCCTCCTTGGTGAATGGACAACCTAAAAACTCGGCAAGTCTCTTAACCTGAGTAGACGGCTCTGACTTCATTTCCTCGTACCTCATGAAGAGAACATGCTCGGGATCTTCCAAGCTGCCTCTCCAATAGCTCAATACATGTTCCCAAAAGGGTCCAAAAGAGCCATCTCCCGTGCATAATGACTCAAACGAAGACTCGAGAATGCTCTTGTCTAATCCATTCTGAAAATAAGCACACGTAGGATCCACTTAACTGCTTTCCAATGCTCCTTTCCTGGATTCGCTAGAAAGCGACTCACAACTCCTACTGCATAGGCAATGTCCGGTCTGGTGCACACCATAGCATACATGAGACTGCCTACTGCTGATGCATATGGGGTAGTCTTCATTTCTTCTTTCTCTTTCTCACTTGTTGGACTTTGCTCCGAACATAACTTGAAATGTCCACCAAGTGGAGTGTTCACTGGCTTTGCCTTATTCATGTTGAATCTCTCCAACACCCTTTCAACATATCGTTCTTGGGATAACCACAAAAGCTTCTTTGGTCTATCCCGAGTGATTTTCATTCCAAGAATCTGTCTCGCTTGCCCCAAATCTTTCATTGCAAAGGACTCTCCTAGGTCATTCTTCAATGCGGCTATTTTGTTGCGATCTTGGCCCACAATCAACATATCGTCAACATAGAGTAATAATATGAGAAAGTCGCCGCTTTCGTACCTCTTTATAAAAACGCAATGATCGTTCTTGGTTTTCTTGAAGTTGTGATCCACCATGAAGGAGTCAAACTTCTTATACCATTGTCTTGGGGCTTGCTTGAGACCGTAAAGACTCTTCTTTAATCGGCACACCAAGTCTTCTTTTCCTGGAACCTTGAATCCTTCAGGTTGCTCCATATAGATCTCCTCCTCGAGTTCACCATGTAGAAAGGCCGTCTTGACATCGAGTTGTTCAATCTCCAAGTCTAGAACTGCTGCTAGACCAAGAACCACTCGGATAGAGGACATCTTCACCACTGGAGAGAATATTTCTTCAAAATCTATGCCTTTCTTTTGGTTGAATCCTTTCACAACCAATCGAGCTTTGTATCTTGGATTTGAGCTTCTATCTTCATACTTCAACCTATACACCCACTTGTTCTTCAAGGCTCTCTTTCCTTTTGGTAGCTTCATCAGCTCATAAGTGTGATTATCATGCAAGGATTGCATTTCATCTTGCATAGCTTCAACCCACTTATCTTTATGGGTGTCTCCTATGGCCTCCTCATAGCTTTGAGGCTCCCCCTCATCTGTAAGATTAACGTACTCATCTCGATAATATCTTACAGATGGTCTTGTCTCTCTTCCAGACCTTCTTGGCTCATGTTCTTCCTCTGGCTCCACTTGAACTTCTTCTTCACCTTCATCACCATTCTGATCCATGATAGGATCCCCTTCACCCTCATCTCCAATCACTTGTTCATGATCTTGAGGCTTATGAGAATCTTCATTCCTTACAACCCTTAGCTTTGGTTTCTTTGATTTGTTGATGTCTTCGATTGTTTGATCTTCGAAGAAAACAACATCTCTGCTCCGGATAACTTTTCTGTTAACCGGATCCCAAAGCCGATAGCCGAATTCGTCTTTTGGTGATCCAAGATAAATGCACTCTTTAGTCTTAGAGTCTAGCTTGGCTCGTTCATCCTTAGGTATATGGACAAACGTTCTGCAACCGAACACCTTCAAATGGTTGTAAGAGACCTTCTTACCCGACCAAACTTCCTCCGGGACATCGCCTTCCAAAGGGACTGATGGTGTAAGATTTATGACGTCCACTGCAGTCTTTATGGCTTCTCCCCAAAATGGTTTGGGTAGTTTAGCGTGAGAGAGCATGCACCGAACTCTTTCTGTGATCGTTCGATTCATTCTTTCAGCTAGCCCGTTCAGTTGTGGCGTCTTTGGTGGTGTCTTCTCCATCCTGATTCCATGAGCTTTGCAAAACGCTTCAAAGGGACCTCGGTACTCTCCACCATTGTCAGATCGAACACACTTGAGTTTTTGACCCGTACTTCGCTCTGCTTGGGCTACAAACTCCTTGAAAGCATCAAGAACTTGATCTTTTGACTTCAAAAGGTATACCCATACCTTCCTTGAATGGTCATCAATAAAGGTGACGAAATATGATGCCCCTCCATTGGATTTCTCGGACATGGAGCATACGTCAGTATGCACAAGATCAAGAATATGCTTTCTTCTCATAGGCGTAGATGATCTTCGGAAAGCGACCCTATGTTTTTTCTGGTTAAGCAATCATGACATGGTGAGAGAGAAATACCTTTCATATCAGGAAGAAGTTTCTTGCTAGAAAGTATACTTAAACCTTTCTCACTCATATGCCCGAGTCTTCGGTGCCATATATCGATGTCATCACTTGCAACGTTTACTTCTTCCTTGCAAAGCTTGGCTTGTGTTACATATAAAGAGCCTTCTTTTCTTCCTCGAGCCATGATCAAACTTCCTTTGGTTAACTTCCATTTGCCACCACCAAAATGACTGTCCAAGCCGACATCATCGAGCTTTCCGGTTGATATGAGATTGAGTCGCATGTCGGGAACATGTCTCACATCCTTGAGAACTATCTTACATCCAGTGTTTGATGTAAGAATAACATCCCCCTTTCCAATGATCTTGCTTCTTCCTTGATTTCCCATTTGAACATTACCAAAGTCACCACTTTGATAGGTTGTGAAGAAGCTTCCATGAGGGGTGACGTGAAAAGAAGCACCAGAATCAACGATCCATGAGCTATCATCAGAGCTAAGATTACATTCTCCAACGAGATATAATTCTTCGCTCTGGTCTTCCACAATGGTGGTAGTCTTTTCTTCATGCTTCTTTGTAGGATTGAACCGGTCTGGTTTGATATTACCAGCTTGTTTGTCTTTCTTGAAAAACCGACATTCCGACTTCATGTGACCCTGTTTGCCACAGTAATAGCAAGTAACTCTCGGACGTGACTTGGATCTTCCTCGAGATTGGTCTCGTCCTCTGCTTCGGTTTTGACCACGAGTCTCTTCTCTACCTCGTCTATCAACAATGTTAGCTTCTGAATATGAACTCGAACCTCGTTCCTTCCTGCGAACTTCTTCGTTTAGAAGGCTATCAGTGACGGTGTCCATGGTAAGCTTTCCCTCCGGTGCTGAATTGCTTAGAGTGACAACTAGTGTGTCCCAACTCTCCGGCAGTGAACTGAGGAGTAAAAGGGCTTGCATTTCGTCTTCAACCTTCATATCAACTTTGTTAAGCTGATTTACAATCCCCTTGAAATTGTTCAAGTGCTCCATCATGCTCTGGCCATCCTTGTACTCCAACTTTACCAACCGTCGAACAAGAAGAGCTTTGTTTCGAGGTGTTTTCTTTTGAATCATGGATTCAAGTTTTGTCCATAATTCAAAAGCATTTGTGTAGGTAGAGACATGTTCAAAAAGAGATCGGTCGACATACTTACGGATTACGGCAACCGCCTTTCTATTAAGAATCTCCCATGCTTTATCATCCTTTCCTTCCGGCTTATCCTTCATGATGATGGGCTCATGCAAATCCTTACAATAAAGGTGATCTTCCATCATCGGTTTCCAATAAGAGAAGTTGTCCGTCGTGAGCTTGAACATGTCACCTTCAAAGGTAACGGTGGCCTCCATCTTCACTTCTTCAAAGATAACGGTAACCTTGCTCTGATACCAGCTGTTGGGAAAATTACCCAATATCGATGAGATGAAGATGAGATTAGACAACTAAAAGATTTAAGAAGAAGACTCTTTATAATTTTTGAAAAGGTTTACAAAGATTTTGTTTTGAGAACTCTCTCTTACAAATGTTTTCTCTCTTTGTTTTCTTGATGTGGATGATTACAAATGGTGCTAAGCACCCCTATTTATACTAGTAAGTGGAGACTACAAGTTAGTTCTACACACTTCATCTTCTACACACTTTATCTTCTACACACTTCCTTTTCTACACACTTCTTCATCCTTCTCCATTTTTCTCTAGATATTTCTTCTTCTTCTTGGGCTTCTTGGGTCTTGGGCTAATGAGGGAAAAACCCAACACACCTGAAATGCCAGTGCGATACCAACACGTCCTTCACGTCCCTACACACGTACACGAACTTGCAGGGAGAAGAGTCCTTGAAGGGTACTCTAAGAGTATGGAACGGCATGTGAGTCGAGAACAGCCTCGGAGATGATGAGAGCTCGGTCAGGTCAGGTGTTGAGCTTTTGAGATACAGATGGAGCTCCAAGAAGGGCAATATACCATGAGGATTATCGGATCGAAGAGGATGAGGAACATCAGAAGAAGAACTGTTCTTCAATCTCTCAAAGAGAGCGATCGTGAGAGCTTTGAGCCAAGTGGTGCCTGATTTAGGGAAAGAAGCGAGGATTATATCGGTTTCTTGAGGCTTGAAACCTTTCTGAAAATTCAGGACTCCTTGGAGAGTGTTCGGGTAGTACCAACATCCTTGGTAGTTGTAGAGCTTCCCTAGACAATCTTTGTTCCAAGGAAGCGAAGAGATTAGACTCTTGGTTTCTTCACTTATGTTGTCTCCTCTCACGTTTTCGGGGAGCTCCTTCTCACTCATTTTCTTTTGTGAGTTTTGCTTGAATCTGATTTTCTTCAAATGCAAAGATGATCACAGTTTTTAATAGATTAGATATCTTGGTAGGTGAATCATTGGCCTATTTTAATATCTCTTTTCTTTTATAAGAAAGTTTTAGTTAGCTAAATGCACGGAGACATAGCAGGATCGGGTCGGATGGAATCTAGGTTTAAATCATAGTTTAAAAATGATCTTGTTTACACAAACCACGAGCTGGTAAGGTTGTTGACAAAGTCTTTATCATAAAGATTTATGTTCTGTTTTCTTGTTTTTCTTTAATCAAGATTCGAATCAGAGCAATACACCACAACGAAGACCTAAAGCTGCCTCGCGCCGAGGGGTTAGTTCCCTATCAGACAAAAAAAAAAAAAAAAAAAAAAAAAAAAAAAAGACCTAAAGCTTCTTTCCCCATGCAAAAGGGAATCAAAGATGAAGTAAATGAGGCCAACTGGATGTCTTTGTCTCTACACGTGGCGAAATGCCAACCTTAGAGCATCTTTAACCCTGGCTCTAAGCCTTGGGTTTTAAAAAAAAAAATATTAAAAAATTGGTAGGTCCCACACCATTTTAAAAGCTGGCTTCTTCCTCCTCCTACGTAAGAGGCGGTTTTTAAAGAGTTTGTGACTTGTTCGCGGGTCCCACCACTTGGTTCTCTATTTATTTTATTAAAAAAAAAAAAAAAATCCTAAGAACCTAATTTAAAGAGACAGAGCGTTAATGATGCTCTTACATCAGAACCCCATAGACAAGCTAGTGATGAGAAACAGTGTTAAACACAGAGGAGATCACAAAACTCGAACCACCATTTGTCTGTATAACGCATCTAGTCTATCTGCTTACAAATAGTCTAAATTAGACCATTACATTTAAATTAATTAGCTGTTCTATTATTTCTATTTATATCTAATTTAATTATTATTAAATATATATCCTAACCTAGAATTAAGGAACTAAATAACTAATCTATTTTTTAAAATAATGAATTCAATTTATATTAACAATACTTTTAGATAAATAATATTAATTTAAAAAGAATTAAATAAGCCTACTAATTCATATATACAATTGTACTTTAATTCAAATGCAAGAAA
>NC_027755.1:20835175-20842788 GCF_000695525.1 Brassica oleracea var. oleracea
ATATATATATATATATATATATATATTATAAAATAAATAGTAACAGTCATTAATATTTAATGATATTTTGGAACATATTATTTTTGATATTTTTATGAGTATAGTTTCACGGGTTATTTCAACACATATAAAATATTTATCAAATATAAAACTAATTGAACAAAACATAAAACATACTTAAATTATACTTGAGCGTTCATGTACCCATTGCGATATGGTTGGATATTGGGAATTTTGGATCTAATTTATATCATATTCTAAGTCTCATTCTGGTAAATTTGTAAGTACGGATCGAGTCAGATATAACACATCGGTTGTGGTTCTAATTTGTATCACATATAAAATCCATAAAGTAACCGTATATTGTTCCGATTTAGGTTATGTGAGTTTGGTTCGGATATATCCGAAGTTAAATTCAAAATTAAAAAGCAAAATATAAAAAATAAACTTATTTATATAGGATTGAATATTTAAGGTACTTTTTGAGGATTTAATACTTATTTTTAGATATAATTTCAAAATAATTATGAAATTGAATATTTGAAGTACATATTATGTTTCAAATATTTATATTTGTGATTAATTTAGAATTTTGGATCGGTTTTTTGGATTTTTTTGGGGTTTTTTTGGTTTTTCAGATTGCCCGTTCGAATTCACCTAATAACACTTCGGGTTAGGATACGTGGTGTACCACCCTACAAGAACTATTATGGATTTCTTACATTTCAGACATGTATGGATTATTTTTTTGGTTTGAGTTCGGTACTGACTTTGTGTTACGAATTTTATGGCCACACCTACTTTAAATGAAGAAAAAAAAAATATGATTATATAAAATTTTTACAAAAAAATTATCCGCGCTTTAGCGCGGGCCAATATCTAGTAAAAGTTATTAAAAAGAAGAAAATATGCAACCAAGTACGTCGAAATTTAGTATGATAGTTGAAGGCTATAGAAAACATACCACTATACCAAGGAAACCTTAATTGTTTTAGCTGCCCCTAAAATTTATATATAACATCAACCTTCATACGATTAATTACAATATGCATAGATCGTATAGATGTATATATTCTCTTTTTGTTTGTTTGTGTTAGTAGATACAATTAATTACATTATGCATAGATCGTATAAACATGTAGGAGTATATTATATTCGATGATTATAAACATTATGTAAATGTAAATATATTATGTATCCTTGTTTATCTCAATATTTTATTCATCGTTGTTTGGTTACTAATTGTTGCTCTGTTTCTTTTTTGGAAACTTACAATGGTTATATTGTTGATGTAGGTTTTGGAACCGCCGGAATTGTTATGGTTCAAAAGAACATGGAGGAGAAAGTGGTTCCAATAGGAAATGAGATGCCATTGCTATTCCATCGGGAATGGTGACTTGGTGGTTCAACAACAGACCTACATCGTCATACTCTTCCTCCGCTAAACTGACGAGGGTAAAGAAGGCTTCAAGGATTTTTACCTCGTCACAACTTTTCTCATCAAAGCTATTGACTTTTAGAGATGATTGACTTACTGCAAGGTGGGTTTTGATTGGTAGTGGCAGTTCCGGAGAAATTACAGCTTCCAGAGACTTGAGCTGCTTTCTGAAAGTAGCTGTTAACAGCCCAATCACAGTGGCTTTTGATGTTGTTTGGTTGGTAACAAGGACCGTTATCATGGATTGGATTGCAATCTGCTAAGCTTCCACATGCATAGTCTATTGCTGTTTGGAGCTCTTTCTCTCCTATTCCATCTTTGCAGAGACAGTAAATTGCACCTATAAAGAGAGCAAGAAGAATGAATTTATGTTTTTAACCAATCTCAGGGCATAGATTGAAAATATCATTCCTATACATAAAGCTTGATTTAAGGTAGTAGAAAAAAAAGAAGAAACATTTACTTGAAGATGTGGTCAAGGCCAAGAGAAGCAAGAGAAGCAAGAGACCTAGAAACACTCTCATGATGATGAAGCCTTAAGATCGTTCTTTAGGAGAAGCACAAAATAGACTTTGACCGTCGACCAACAACCACGCAGACACCAAAACTAAGATGATGGCTTTAGAGAGAAGATGCAGAGCTTTTGGAAAATGAAAGGTGTTTCATAAATATTATAGAAAAAATCTTGAAAACTGATTGGTTACAAAGTTCCAATTAGGAATCTTCTTCGTTTTTAACAAATTGTATAAAAGAGAAAAAATTGAAAAAGAAAAAGTATAATTTTTGAAGGCTGATCCATAACGTACAATAGAAAGGAATTGGTAACATGAGAAAAACATTTAAAAAAGAAGAAGAAATTGATAAACTAGCATTACGTATAGATGCGGGGCTCACTCGGGTCGTTGCATGACGTTACTTTAGAGAACTTCCAATGGGGTTCTTCCCGTTAGAGTTCTTAATATATATATATATATATTATGTATATATATATATATATTATATAGGTATAAATATTTGTGGGGTCCACAATTTTGGTGAAACCCCATAGACAAAAGTTCTTAAAATTGGATTTTTAGAATCTTTATTTATGGGACAAATACTTATACATAAATAATATATACATATATATATATACATAATACATATTTTAAGAACTCCAATGGAAAGAACCTCTGACAGGAGGTGCTCTAAAATAACGTCATGCAATGACTGTTGACTTGATTTGTATTTTTTTGACTTTTTAAGAATTTCAATGGGAAAAATCCCTATTAGTATTATGTATTTGCTCTTTTCTGTTTGATTTGTATTTTTTTGACTTTTTTCTCGATATCATACAATAATAATACATTTAATCGGATTTATTCGTAGATTGTTGACTTGTGATTTGCAGACGATTTTGGGTTTAAAATCACAACACTTCGATAACTATTGGTAGTTTTTACAACTTTTGCAATTTATTTAGTATTGATTTATGTATAGATTACTATCTATTATCAATTTGAACATGTCACATCTAGCATCTTCATGAATGCAATTTCTAAATTCACATATTGATAAATCACATTTTATGAGTAGGATATATGACATCTTGATGAAACGTTTTTCTAGTATTATTTATGCTGGCAACAGAAAGAAAAAAACTATAATTTTCTTTTGAAAAACTTCAATGGTGTGGAATGAAACTTTTTAGTTTACAGTATATGTCAGTTCTAGTAATACTTTTGAAACGATATACATCTCGGTTACTATTCAAAAACCTTAATTTGTTTGTATTTCAAAAATAAAGTTCACCAATTACAATTAAAAAAATATATCTAATTTTATTGCATACAATTCCGCACTATTCTAAAAAAAAAATCAATTGAAAAATCATCTCAAATCAAAAGCGCTTTGGAATAAGTGAAAATGTTGGTTTCATTCCATTAAATTCTATGAATAATACTTCATAAAATTCCACATATTCATTTTATTTGTCACTAGTTATATCATGAGAGTTTTTTATAAAGAGTGAAAAGAGTAATTATGCCATTTCTCTAAAGGGGGAGGGGAAGATGGAGAAATCGCTACTCACTTTTTTTTGTCATTTTTGCAATAAGTGCACAAAGTTTGATCGTTGTAAAAGCTGATTGAAAAAAAAATCAGACAAATTCCCTTAAATGAAACTGAACCAAAAAACAAAAGCCCAAAACTATTTTAAATTTGTTTTTGAAAAAGAGTAAATTTATCGAAAATAATGGTCATTTAGTAAATATAGAAAAACCCCATAATCATTCTGCAATTTGTTTTGCATCTTTTTCTTAAATCAAGCAACTAGATTTTGACTCGCGCTTTTGTCCCATTTATAAACATTTGATTTTATAACCTATAGTTTTAATATCATACTATGGTTTATGAATCATTATAAATATTTTAAATTTGTATAGAATAAATATATAATGTATTTTATGTAGATGTGTAATATGTAACATTAAATATTAATTCTATGTTGTTCAAAAAAAAAATAACTATAGATGCAATATATTGATATGGTGGTCTATGATGCTTATTTAATCTTTACTTTTCTGGATTTGAAAATTAACTGAATCATTACCTGAGATCACCAAACACACTCGAATTACTCATATCTTTAGTCATTTTGAGATGGAATATATTTGTGTTCGTTTTCAAGAGTTAGATTATTTGATGTTGGCATTTTCTCTAATTGTTATATAGTAATGTCTTATAATTGTGCAACATATACTATTTAAATTTTTAAATAAATCCAAACTCTCATGAATCATATGAGTCTTTGATTCCTGAAAACATAAACCCTTGTCATATTCTTCCTGAAGAAACCAATAAAATCATTATTAACCATTGTTAAACCAACCACAATGTACACATGTGATAACAGTGTCTCCTTAAATCTAGAGCCACCCAAAATAAACCATATATGAAAACCAACTAAATCTCCTATATCTAGTTCTGCAAAACCAATTTCCTCGATATAATGTTTTTTTTTGCGTCAACCAAAGAAACAAAAAGTCTGACACGAACTACTTTGGCATCTTATTCTAATATAATCACAAACTCCTAAAAAGTTAAAAGACCACAGACTTCCTATGTATGAGCATTTCAAAATCATATTAACTATTTCCTTGGCCAAAAGAGATGACCGAAATAGCTTTAAACCATTCTACCTCCACTACAATGATCATCAGTCCACCCACTGATATGCCGGAGTATATAACAAAGATTGACATGGCCCTGAAACCACTCAGACTTTTGTGAAAAATAATTTAACATTTGGTCATACAGTACGTAAAAAGACCCGCCAAACTTTCTATTCCATAGATCTATACTTAACCTTACAGATATAGTCCATAATGAAACCAAAAGAGCACCATCCAAGGTAACAACATAGAAGAAGAAAGTAATATTGGTACATCAATACATATAAGGATATTACGTGCTTAGCAATCAAGTAATATGGTATTTAACACTTTGATTAATAGTTAGATATTGCTTGATTGTAGGCGGATATAATTTGGAATATTCCTTCTTTTAAAAATAATTGATTATCATCTAACAAACCTTATATATAATTCGGAAGTAACAGGTTTTTTTGCAGATATTCGTTTGCTTTATTAGGCATTTAATAAATAGATATTTCTTAATTGTAGGGAAGATTTACTTGGTAAGTTTTACAAAAACCGGTGGTATAGACGTAATGTTTGGTTAAACTATATTTAGGTGGTTTGATTTAAGTGCTAAACATAGTTTAGGTCAATGGCATTAGATTGTAAATATTTAAGAAAAATCAGGGTTAAATTTTATTTGTACTCCTGTTTTAATAGTTTAGACTGACATTTAGTGAGTCAGAGACAACTATGTTTTACTAGTGAGCTCAAATTTGACATTAGAAAATTAGCATTCTCTCAGTGGCGCATGCATGGCCCCACCTTAAGTTTTTGTTACAAAATGTGTTTAAATACCCTTAGTTTAATTTGTTATTGCATTATGTGCCCCAAAATTTGTATTTAAATGTCTTATATTTAATGTTTATAACATTTTGTGCTCCATGTTTTAATTATCTCCCCTTCTAAAGTGTCATCTTTCTTGTCTTTACTAGACTAGCATTCTTTTGTTATAAACTTGAGCATTTATAATTAACCATCAACTTACACAGTCTTTATGCATAGATCGTATGAACGTTATGTATCTATTATTCCCTTGAATCCTCTGTTTTCGTTTTGAAATGTAGTAGATGATTCATCTATTATTCCCTTGAATCTTCTGTTTTTTTTTTGTTTGGTTTGAAACTAACACTTGTTAAATGCAGGTAGTGGAACCGCCGGTATTGTTCTGGCTAACGGCAACAGCCTCCTGAAGGAGAGAATCGTTGGAATCTCAGAAGGAAATTTCATAGCCGTTCCATCAGAAGTGGTAACGTGGTGGTTCAACGACAGCGACACCGACCTCACTATTGTCTTTTTCGGACAGCAACACCTTACCAACTTCTACCTTGCCGGACCAAGAGGAGTCTTTAATGGTTTTTTACAGAGGTAACTAGTTAATAAAATGGGAATTTAAGTGGAGCCAGTAGATTTTGATTCTTTAGGCGTTTTTCGATCCCGATGGTAATGAACTGTGAAATCAATTGGATCATCATCTAGTTTACATTGCTTGTCTTATACTGATTTGATTTTATAATTAGTTTAATATTATCTTAATTTTAAAATAATATTGCTTATAACTTCCAAATGGGCAAAGCCTTTATACATAATCAGGGCCCTACATAGCTCAGGAAGGGTGCAGTTGCCCCCACAAAACAATTACAATTATATTTATTTGCGTTAGATCACATAAAAATCTTGCCGCTAGGTAGGCTAAAGCGCTCTATGTTCCCCCACTATACCCAGTTTCGAATCCACCCTCACCCATTTCATTCACTGTTTTTATATTATTTTCCTTTCTTTACTTTTCTAATTTTCCTTTTTCTATGTGTTATATTTCCTTTTTTTTTATCTCACGTTGTGTTGTGCAGTACGTCGTGCTCCTTCGAATCCTTTTTGGTCATGTACTCTTTTCTCTTCTTTTTTTTATCAAAGGTCATCTACTCTTTTTATTCAATTAAATTATGCTTTAACAAATAGTTCCAATTTTTTATGTTAATATGTTTATTTTTTTCTTCTTTCAGTTATTAAACATTCGTTTAGCTGTATTATTTAGTTATTTTCTTATTCTAAATATTATCTTTATTAAAAGATGTAAAACACAATCATGTAAAATATCAAAAAAAAAAAATTATGCCCCACTGGCCCACTCAAACTAGATCCTTCAGTGTACATAGTGGGCTTGGTGATGGAAAAATTGATAAGGTCTTCACTTTTATTTTCTGCAGTTTTCTCAGTTGCACTATTCCATGACCCCAAGTCCCCAACTGGTGAATTAGCACGTTATTTATCTTAGAGAGCATTGACCCATTATTAAAAATTGAGTTATTTATTCAACTTTTTCCTTCTTTTTTTTGTTCACAGTCTCTTAGTTAATAACACAGTAATATAAAGATCATCACTAAAATGAAATTAATTGCTATGAGAAGAGATTTGGACTGTTTTAGCCTTTTAGGTTAGAGATCTATAGAATTTCAAAATCCGAAACATTTGAAAAGATGTAATCTCAATTTTGTATTAATTAAAATAGGCCCCAATGCATAGGTGGCATTCAATTAGGTAGTCAATTACATTCAATTAAAAAATAAGTAGGTCCACATTCGATTTTTATATGTTGTTAGATACATAAGTTGGTCAAACTATATGATATAATGATATGATATGCTATTTTCTTTCCTTAAATCAAACCTACGGAATTACCATAAATGACTAATATATATATATGACAATTAATGATTTTAATAATAAAGATTTGATAACAATTTATATCTCCTCCATCATTTTTTGTTTAATTTTATATTATTAAAATAAATTAAACAATCAAATTAGCTATAAAAGTAAAATTTAGATTTTTTCGTATATGTTATATTTTGAATTTTTAAAAACGACAATAAATGACTAAAACTATTAAAATTATTATGTTAAAAATTAATGATCAATGGTTTAACATTTTTAGTATAAGAAGATACACATGATTTTAAAACCATAGAGGTAAAAATATCATTTAATAATAAAATAAA
>NC_027755.1:20843572-20888608 GCF_000695525.1 Brassica oleracea var. oleracea
TTTTTTTGTTATAATAAGTTACAAATGATCATAAAATATAACGCATATGAATTTTTATTTAATAAATATTCAAACTAAATAATATATATATATATATATATATATATATATATATACTAATGATTTAAAGCAACAAGATTGGCTGATCAATTTAGTTGTCCAGTTGAAATCTTTCAAAAGTATGTGAAAGACTAAAGTCAAAGTAAATATGGATTTAGAATAGTAGTTATATTTTACTAACCAAAATACCGAAAAAAACCGAACCGAATCGAAACTAACCCGATATCTGGATTGAACACCCCTAATCCAAATGAAGCCAAACTATTGTTTCATTCTCCAAAATATAATAAAAATAATAACTTAATTCCGCGCAAGGCGCGGATCTTATCCTAGTCTATATTAATGGAGTTGACCCAAAAAAAAATTAATAAATTTGGAATCAAATTTCGAATGTAATATTGTTATTGCTGTTATGGTTAACGTCTCAAAGATCTTCTCAAGTGTTGTTGCAGGGCAACTATCAGCTGCACAACTTTTTTACCGCTAAGCTGATCACAGAGTTTGTTAGATAGACTTGCCAGTGAAAAGAAGCCATATCTTAGAGAGCCTTGACCCATTACTGATGGTGTGTTCCTTGCCGCAATTTCTCTCAAGTAGTAGCTGGTGTACTTATTACATTCATTGTTGTTTCGTCTTTTCGTTGAATAAATAAGACATCTCTCTCCATTTCTTTAGTTCATGATTGATCAAGAAGAATCATTTTGCATACTAGTATTAAAATGATATTTTTTACACAACCCACGAGTTGGTAATGTTGCTGTTGACTATTCTTTGCTAAAATTTGTTATGTTTTTCTTATCTCAAGGTTCCAATTAGACCAACCTTTACATATTTTATGAAAGAACAGAGAAAAAAAAACACAACAAACAACTAAGCTTCTTTCTCCACTCAAAAGAGAATCAAAGACGAACCCAAGTGGATATCTTTGTCTCTCTCTACACGTGGCGGAATCCCAGCCTTACATTAGAACCCCATAGAAACACTAGTGATGAGAAACAGAGTGTAAAAACAGGGGAAATGACCAAACTGGAAGCCCCATTTCCTGGAAAGCCTCCGGTTCCGGTTGGACCAAACGCAGGAGTAGTTCCGTTTGTCAGAGTTGTTCCCGTTGGTGATGTTGTTGATGCACTTGAAGGATATATGCAACCAGTAACCAAATCTGCACAAAAGAATAAGGTCACAACTTTTCTCATCAAGGCTATTGACTTTTAGAGATGATTGACTTACTGGAAGGTGGGTTTTGATTGGTAGTGGCAGTTCCGGAGAAATTACAGCTTCCAGAGACTTGAGCTGCTTTCTGAAAGTAGCTGTTAACAGCCCAATCACAGTGGCTTTTGATGTTGTTTGGTTGGTAACAAGGACCGTTATCATGGATTGGATTGCAATCTGCTAAGCTTCCACATGCATAGTCTATTGCTAATTGTAGCTCTTTCTCTCCTATCCCATCTTTGCAGAGACAGTAGATTGCACCTATAAAGAGAACAAGAAGAATGAATATATGTTTTTAACCAATCTCAGGGCATAGATTGAAAATATCATTCCTATACATAAAGTTTGATTTAAGGTAGTAGAAAAAAGAAGAAACATTTACTTGAAGATGTGGTCAAGGCCAAGAGAAGCAAGAGAAGCAAGAGACCTAGAAACACTCTCATGATGATGAAGCCTAAAGATCGTTCTTTAGGAGAAGCACAAAATAGACTTTGACCGTCGACCAATAACCAGGCAGACACCAAAACTAAGATGATGGCTTTAGAGAGAAGATGCAGAGCTTTAGGAAAATGAAAGGTGTTTCATAAATATTAGAGAAAAAACCTTGAAAACTGATTGGTTACAAAGTTCCAATTAGGAATCTTCTTCGTTTTTAACAAATTGTATAATCTTTTTAGGAAAAAAAAAGAAAAGTATATTTTGTTGAACTATAACGTACAATGGAAAAAGAAATTGACAAACTAGTATTACACATGGGAGGTAGGCAGGGCTCACTCGGGTCGTTGCATGACGTTACTTTAGTATTATAAGTATTTAACGCTCTCTGTTTGATCTGTTATTCTTAGTATGCACGGTTGTGTTTGCCAGTTGAAGACCAAACAGAAGAGATTCACTGAATAGGAAGGACCAAAGGTTATAGTTTTCTCTTTTAAGTTTTAACAGTAGTGGTCATTTCTAGTGATACTTTTTTGAAACTTCATATATCTTCGTTTACTATTCAAAATAAATAATAAATTTTCATTGGAGACAAAATTTAAGAAATTTTTAAAGTGAGCATAAGAAAAGAAAGTCAGTAGTCAACTTTTGTTTGATAGCTGAAGTAGCCACCGATGTTGAACGACAAAACAACGAATCATATGAATGCCACTCAGAATTAAAAAAATTATGGAAAATAAGGAATATAGTGTAGCTAGTTTTCAATTAGCCGCTAGGCTAGTATTAGTCCCCGTACACCACAAGTTAACTGATAAAACCAAGTTCCTTAATAAGCAAATATCGGAATTCGTAAGTTATGTCAAACTTAAACTTGATTTAATAGATCATTTATATCCCTAGACTATATTTGCGAAGTGATTTATACACATATCGTCAATACAATCATTCTCGCTGGAAAAAAAAATGACATGACAATTAAAATAGATGACATGGTTTTAGAAAATAGTGACTTGACATCATGTAAAATTTTCTTATAAAAATTTAATTTTTTTTGCAGCGATTTTAAATATGGTAATAAAAATAACTCATATATCATTATTAATGTCAATTTTTCATATAAATATTTATTTATGGTAAACTATTAAATATATTAATAATTCATATATCACAATTAAAATAATAATATATATGTATATATGTATCTCACATTAATAAAAATAAACTAAATAAAGTAACACTAATCCAAAAAAAATTGGTAGTTAAATATTTAAACATCATTTAAATTAACAAAAAGATTTTTCAGTTTAACTAAAACAATCAAAATTTCAAATTTATTAGAATTTATATTTATATGTATATATATATATATGTATATATTTAAAATTAGTTGGGAAGATATATATATATTTAAAATAAATAATCATTAAATACAATAATATAATTAAAACTATTTTTATAAAATCTAATTTTATCTTTATTAAAATTTAAATAAAATCGAATTTAAATAGTTATACCAAATAAAAAAATTAAGATTACAAAAATACGTTTATGATTTTTTATAACTATTGAAGTTAAAATATAAATTAATAATGTTGAAATATAAATCAAAATTTTCTTTTGAAATAAAAGATGTTACGTTAAGAATCACTATTTCTGCGCATGGAAAACTACCAGTTAGTTATAACTTATAACGTGACTGCATATGTTGTCTATAAATATAGAAGTCTAATCATGTAATCCGTTTCTTTTGTCTGTATGCAAAGCATGCATATACTGATATGCATTTTTATTAAATTATAGTGGTTGTACTTATGTCATCCGGGGATGTAGCTCAAATGGTAGAGCGCTCGCTTTGCATGCGAGAGGCACGGGGTTCGATACCCCGCATCTCCATTTTTATCCTCATTTTGACGTTTTTATTATCTCTGATCAGTGGAAATCTATAAACAACACTTCTGAGCTAAGAAGTGTGAGAAAGTTCATTCACACGGTTGAAAGAACTGGCATGAGATAATTTTTTAGCTAACTTTATCACTAAGCAAACATTATATTCACAAACAAAAATAATTTTACTTGTAAAATGATTGA
Source organism: Brassica oleracea var. oleracea (assembly GCF_000695525.1). NCBI lineage: Eukaryota > Viridiplantae > Streptophyta > Magnoliopsida > Brassicales > Brassicaceae > Brassica > Brassica oleracea. The sequence goes on from NC_027755.1 coordinate 20,847,365, forward strand.
TTAAATGTTTGCATAAGAAGAAATACATCAATTTATCCCCAAAATCTCACTGAAGATCACAAAGTGTACACTTTACTTGTGCTGGACAAAACGATAAACCCAAACTGTAACCACAATTTTCAATCGTTATTGCCCTCCAAACTCTCCGTTCAAGTAATCCACAAACCGCCTCTTGGCACTGTCTGCGCCAGTTGGTAACGGTGGCCCGCTCAGACTAGCTTGACCCATCAATTTAACAAACGTTCTTCGAAGCCTCCTTAGCTCCGGCAATCCAACCGGTCTGCAGATTTCAATCGGAGGTAGCTCATTGCCAAGAGTAACCCTGCTTATAGCCCCACCAAGCCCTTGCTGCTCCACAACCGCATTGATGACTTCTTGTGTCGCCCTATCCAGCTCATAAAGAGAATTCGCTTCTGAGAATCTAGCAGACTGAGTCGCTATACTTGGCTGAAGAACTCTCACAACTTGAGTTTTAGAATCAACAGTCTTGGTCAGATAAGTCACAGCCTCTAAAATCACAAGAGAGGATTTCTCTATCCCATCTCGAGAAGGATACAACTCAAAGAGAGGCGAATCCCACCGGTTTCTCCTCTCAGGTCTCTCAAACCTCCTCACAAGATCTTCAAACACACCATCCACATACGAAGCCTCCCCTCTATTACTCCGTTCCTTATTCCACTCCCTGCAACCAGCTTCATCCACATCACAGTAGACAACACAGTACCTAATCCCAGCGGCACGTGCAATACACCACAGCTCGTATCTATAACCTTTGATGCTATTTAATGAATCTACAATAACAATGTCTCCCCTCGAAACTGATCTATCAACATCAGACCTGAGCTTCCCTCTCAGATTCTTCTCTGAAGGCATGTTGGCATAGTTCTGGTTGCGGTCTAGATGAAGCGAAGCCTCATCGATGATTCTAACACTCTGCTTCGTATCAGATTCTTTTAGTGATTCAGCTAAAGTTATTGCAGCTATTGATTTGCCACTGCATGGTTGCCCACAAATCACAACTAACGCCATTGGTTTCTATAAAAGGGAATCCACACAGTACTTTAGATTCGATTTCAATCGCTAGAACAAGTATAAAGCATTAAACTTTCAATAACTATTTCAATAAGTAACATCACAGATCAATGGATCATGAAGAATTAAGCAAATAAAGCATAATCGAAATTCATGAAAACAGGCTTACTTATATCACGAGCAGATGCAATTGAGTACTGTAAAGCTCGGGAAGCTCAATAGAGGCGGAGAAGGAGTCTCCTCGGCGTCGTCGAGAGGTTGAAGAAGGGTCGCCTGAGAATCTGATTTGGGGATTTAGGGTTTATTATAATAACCGGTTCAATTCGTTTGGTCCGGTTTGTTCTATACCAATCTGCGTCGACATAAGTTGCTTGTCTCGGTTTAGGAAGATAGATACGAAGGATATTCCAACGCAAGTTGCTAGGCACGTGCTGATATACGGCGAGGATAATTTTGTCATTTCAGCTATCCAATGATTTTAATAAGTGACAGCTCATTCGATGTTGTCTCGGTATCCGAATTTAATCCGGGTTTCAAAATCGGGCACGATTAATCAACCCTAGCCACTTTCAAAAATTCCCCCAATTTATTTTCTTTCTTCAATTCGTGTTCAGATCTATTCCTGTTTCCAGATCGAGCTTCAAATCAATTGTAATTTTCGTTTTCCTCTTGATTTCCTCTTTCGATTGATACCTGTTTTGATATCATCCATTTATTTTTGTCAAATTTAAATTTTGAGCTAGATCTAGATCTTTGAGCAACAGATCTGATCAATATTGTTGTGTAGATATTTAATTCCTTCGATAGTCTTATCGGATCTGTTTTCAATTCTAGTTTTTCCCCAGAAAAAAAATCGGATTTGGGTTCTCGTTGACTTTGATGTTCTAGGGTTCGTCAGATCTGGAAATTAATAGAGGGCTTTTGTCTATGCTCTCCTTAACTAACCGATTCTTTGATTTTGATTGTTGATTTGGTGATTTAAGCTGTTAATTGAAAAAATTAGGGTTAGGGCTTTCAAAATTTGGGGATTTTTTTAATTTACGCATATTTTTCATTTACTTTGTCACTTGGGTAATAACTGTAATTGTTATATTTGTCAGTTGTTAGTGTGTGTCTGGGGATGACGTTGGTAACTTTCAGACCAAGAAACTAAATGGCTTTGGTTTTTATTTTACAGCTTAAAATAACATGGGTTTTAAGCGCACTTTTGACGCTGAGGATGTACACGAGCTCAACGTGAAGCATGCAAGACAGATAAGTTATTGCAATAAGCTGGTCAAACTAGATGAAGGAGTTCCATATCGTGTTTCTTTGGAGAAGCCAGGTGTTGCCATAGGTAAAATAATAACATGAGTCTTGCTGAGGGGTTAACATGGTAAACACAAGCATCTTGCTTATTTGTTGTGTGTTGTTTTAGCAGGAGACGATCTGAGTGATCTCTATGGGTTTAAATGTGAGGATAACGTTGAGACTGATGCACCTTTCTCTTGGATGACATCCGGTTTTGAGGAGGATTCTCAGTCTGGTGGGACGACTCAGTCTACCCTTTCTGATGAGTCTCCCGAGTCAGATTGTCTCTGGAGACCATTTTGCCTTGAAGACGATGTTGAGTTGTGTCAGAGTTCTCCAAGAAAAGCAGTTCCTATTGGGTCGGGTTACCAGGCTGATATCCCTGAATGTGTCAAGGATGAAGTACGTGATCACAATGAAGAAGAAGTGATGATGGGGAAGTGCGTTATTCCAATGTCTGACTGCGAAACTGACGAAATTGGTAAAGGAAGAAAGGAATGCATTTGCATGGACAAAGGGTCCATCAGATGCGTGCAGCAGCATATAATGGAAAACAGAGAAGGCTTGTTTGAAACTATTGGATACGAAAGATGTCTGAGCTTAGGTCTTGGCGAAATGGGGGAGGAAGTTGCTGGTAAGCTAACTGAGGACGAGGAGGATCTTTTCCACGAGGTTGTTTACTCCAACCCTGTTTCACTAGACCGTGATTTCTGGAAACAGCTGAAGTCTTCGTTTCCTTCACGAACCATGAAGGAGATTGTGAGCTATTACTTCAATGTCTTCATCCTGCGAAGACGAGCTGTTCAGAATCGGTCTAAAAGTTTGGACGTTGATAGCGATGATGACGAGTGGCAAGTTGAGTATGACAACACGTTTCATGGTCCTGAAACTCCTGGAAAGAGCCTCTCAAGAGTTCAAGAAGAAGAAGAAGAGTTGGTAGCTGAAGAAGATTCATGCATGTCCTATGACTTCAAGGCCAATAATGCAATCTCCTCTCGATGTCCAGTTAGAAAGAGAGAAGAATCCAACGTTGGGAATTACTGGCGCCACTGCAATGATCTTGTGGAGGATCATCCGTATTCATTTGATCCTTGTGATTCGATACTAGAAGATCATTGTTGGAGCAAGAACATTGATCTTCTTCCAACGTCTAACATCATCGACGAGATCTTTGGTCAAGACCCATGGGAGGATGATTTCTTTGGGGGAAAGTAGATGAAGATGGTCTACAATCTTCATTTGTTACTCTTACCTCTAGTTCTGAATCTTGTGTATGTAAATGCTTTATTTAAAGACAATCCCAAGTTTGGAAGTTTTCAGGGAGTTCTCTGTATAGTGTTAACCCCTGCAGTCTTTTTGTTTTTCAACCTTTGTGAATTAGAATTAGATTTTCTTGTATGAAGAAGAAAAAATCTTCAAAAACTGTTTAATAAACTAACTTTTTCATCTGTAATACAGATTTTCTGATCTTATCATAAACATTGCAATAATCTGTTTCTCCAGATGTTTGGTAAGAAAAACGCAGAGCAATAACTTGAGTCTCTCTTGAGACCTTTAAAACAGAGAGCCTTGGTTATTACAGAACAGAGGACGTGACGTTGTTGCTGATTACGTGACAGAGCTCATCAATACTTTTTTATACGTAGAATAAGTATTGTATTATACTATTGCAGGAAAAACAAAGCTCTTGATCATCTCGACGACGATATTGATGAGCTCAACTCTTGTGTTCAACGGGCACGTCACTTGCTTTCCAATTAAACGACTATGTCCTGTCCTATACGTATCTTCTCTGTACAGTTGAATGTTCATTCTTCACTATCAAAATTTTCAAATTATATCTCATTTTGATTCAGTCTCTTCTCAAAATACCACAAAAAAAACAGAGAAAATTTAACCAAAATACATACATATATACTCGCACAGTAATGTATTTACTACACCAAAAAGCCCTTCAGACTGTGACATCATAGAGTGATTTTCAGAAACTCAAGAATCAATTTTACTATAGTGTACAAAAACTTGTGTTCTCTTACCGTGGGAAAATGATTACTATACAAACATTGTGCCCCTAAGTAGATTCACTTCTCCAGTACTAAGTCTCCTCGTTCTTCACTGGGATCCAACGGGTGCCAGATGAAGATCCTTTCTTTCCCTTAGTAAAAAACCCGATAATGAACCCTAAAAGCACACCCATTACCATCAAGCCTGCTCCTTTGACATACCATGAGACATTAGACTCAGCTTTTCCCACAAGTGTTGCAGATGCAGCAACGGTGTTAACAGTATCCTCTTTGCTCCCACTGATTACTTCCCCAGATACCAACATCTCAACCGTATCGTGAACTTCTCCATCGTGGTTCCCCACAAACGAAACAGTGAGCTTCTCTTTGTTCGCAACTAAACGAGTGTAACCAAACTCACCCGTCCTGTACATCGATTGCTCAGGCTGAGGGAAAATAGGAAGACCTGGATGGTTCGGTCTCGGCTGCCAAATCGGTTGCCAATCTTGACCCGCCATACCGATCACAAGATGAACCGGGCTTCCTCTCCACAGCTTCCCACAAGTGTTGTTCCTCATCGGACAAAACCTTTCGTATCTATGAACATGTCCCCACAGAGCAAGCGTCACGTCGTTCTCCACAAGCAACGGTTCCAAATGCTCAACCATCTTTTGCCTAATCATCGCATCTCTAACCTCGTTGCTCGTGGTGTACATCGGCCTGTGCCCTTGCACAACAACGAACGGCGTGTTCTCCCTGTCCACAGACTCTAGATCTCGCTTTACGAACTCGTACTGTCTCCCTCCTCTAAGAAAATTCGTCTCAGTGGAGATGTAAACGAAATGAACAGATCCCACATCGTAAGAGTAATAAAGATTCCTCGTCGGAGGAGCTTTCGTTTCCGTGGGCTCTGATGAGTTTCCAGGCATGTTGAACCTCATACTATACGGCACACCACACTCACCACCACCATCGTTTCCGTAAGTCCAAGCTGCCCAATCAGGCTTCCAAGGCTGAGCAGGAAAATCATACTCGTGGTTACCAATGCAGACGTGGTAAGGGACTCTCGACGCAACAGGCTCGATCTGAGCGAAGAACTCATCCCACACCCACGAGTAGCCACGAGCGTAGCTTATATCTCCAATGTGCGAAACGAGAGCTGGTTTGTCACCAAGAGCTTCGATGTCGCGTAGGATCCACTTCAGTGTGGAGATACTCTCGTCCTGCGTGCGGATAAAGGTTGTGTAAGGTGTAGCGCAACCCATGTCTCCAAACAAGAAAGCTATGGTTTCCTCTGCGTAGACATCACGAGCGATAAAGCTGTGGATCTCACTCCATCCCTTTGAATCACTCCCAACCTTATACAAACAAAAACATAACCAATGTTCAAAAAAAAAAAAAACATAGCTAGGCGGTCCGCTAAGTTGAGGAATAGATATAGCCGACTAAACTGATTTGATTATTAAGAACCTGACTGTTAACAAATTATTGATTTTTTTTTTTATATTTTACATTTTTGTTAGATGTTTTTGCTTTTAGATTTAATTATAAAATTATTTTGATGAATTAAAAAAAAAAATTAGATATATATAAATAAAAAATTACAACTTTATTTATTTGAACTAACATTATTATTTGATTTAAGAGATTTGAACCAATTTAGATTGTTTTAACTGATTTAAAACTGTTTTTGTGATAAAAAGAAAAAAACCATTTAAAACTGTTTTGACCGATTAGAATAGTATAAGAGGGATTTTAAGAAAATCATTCGAATATAATTGATTTACCGCCTAGTCATTGTCTATACCGATTTTTAGAAGACTTAACCGAATCTTTGAACCAAGGATTTGATTATCTAAGAGAACCAATGATTCAGATTTGTTTACCTGATAGTAATACCTAACGCCACCGTTCAAATTCTTCATAACGGCATAAAAAATCCAACCTGGATCTCTCCATCCAATAGTGGTATTAGCCGGAGCATTACACATGTGCTCCCTCTCGTACCTAACCCCCCGCGCCGGCGCGGAGTTTCCCAACCTCTCCTTCCCTTCTCCGTACCTCACAAACCTCTCTTCACCGTCCCCAGTTACGAACGTAACTCTCATCCCGTTAACCTTATCCTCGAACGCCAAATGGATCTGCTCCGGCTTCCCGACGCCGGATCCGAAACTCAGCTCCTCCGATTCCGCCAAGAGGTGTTTGGTTCCCGGTAAAGGATTCTGATCGTGATCCAAGTGCTTCGGATCGATCTCGGACTGCGTCCATCGGAAGATCCGGAACGAGTAGTTCGATCGGAGGTTGGTGAGAGGGAGGGAGATCGAGCCGGAGCCGGAGCCGGATCGCCACGTGGAGGAGGCGTTGAGGAGTTTGTAGCCGATGAAGTGGTCGTGAGGAGAGTTCGGAGGGGAGTAGATGCCTAGCCAGTCGAGATCGGAGGGGGACTCGACGCCGGACCATTTGATGGCGACGGAATCGCCGGATCGGTTTAGAGTTTTGGGGGAAATGGAAACGGTTGCTTTGGCGTTAGCTGAGGATACGAAGGTAGAGACGAAGAGGAGGAGGAGGAGAAAAGATAAATTGACGACCATTGCGATAGATGCGACGACGGAGGAGGGAGTGAGTGAAATGATTGCTGCCGGAGAAGGGAGATATAACACAGTGGTTTAATACGACGGCGTTTTAGAGATGGACTCTTGAACCTCTCTAAGCTATTTTTTTAATTTATGACGTATCACCCTCCTTTGGAGATGGACTCTTGAACCTCTCTAAGCTTATGAATGTGACGTAGGGCTCTCCGTTTGACATGTTTCTGATGTTACTTCTCATGTTCTTTAATTAAGTTGGAAGAAACATTGCCTCTCAGTGTATGATTTGGTTTAAATGAATATAGGATTATGAATTGGTCACGATCTACACAACAATAAATTGACTGACCCTATTCCTCCACTAATTGGGCGGCTCAAGCGCTTTAAGACACTGTAATGTTTGTTCACACACACACACTCCGTACTTGCCAATATACACCAAGACTAACTTGTAAGCCTCCTTAGTATATCACCCATGTTATAATTCAATATTTGGTTGATGTATGTCGCAATGCAGGTACATAGACAGACATGAAGGCGACCGGTGTGCACATACGGTCCTCGAGTTTTATGACACAGATGTCCTTGCTTCTTTATGCATATAACAAGTCTCTTTCATATACAGATCATTGTTGTCTGGTTCTTAGGAATCAAGATCCAGCCAGATTGTGGTTGATGTGTTTACTTCATGCAAATGATTCCTTATCCATGTATGAAAATTAGGTTTTTTCTTTTCTTTTCACTGTCCATTTGAGAAAGCAAAGAACCAAAAAGGCAAAGAGGGAAAAGAAAGAGAAAAGTGTCCTTTACTTAACCTACACACTTTTATGATCCAAATATGTAACTTGCATGCAAAGTAATAATCTCAATAACCCCCTGCAAAACCCCTCCAACACTTTTAAAACAGCCCCTCTCAAGTTCTCACACCATATGCTACATTGAAATGGATAGCTTGATCAAGCAAACAAGGTAAATCACTAAACATCACAATTCATCTCTTCTATTTAACCAGACATACATATATTGACGTACAAGTTTTGTATTTCTGTCTCAGGAGAAGGCATCCAGCTGCCCGGGTAAAAACAGAAGAGGTTGGTAGCCCCACTAGAGAGAAAAAAGTGTCACCAAGGAAGTCTGTTTCCTTCGAAGAAGGTGACACAAACTTCTGATATGTTGTTCTTTGACATCCCCTATCATTATAAGATTCTTGATTAATTTTAGCGTTAGAGTTTACATCATATTACGTGTTCTGGTAGATAAGAAGAAGCCCTCAAACTGGTTAGAGAAGCAGTTCTCGAGGCAAATGAGCGACAAAAGTTATGACTCGATCAGTGACATGGACTATGCAGCAGCAGTTGCGGCCACTGCTTATGCTGTAACCACTTTTGAAGAAACTTGGCTAGAGAGATATCACGTAAGAGTTCTTAAGATTATACTTAATAAGAGTAATTAAGAAGTTTTTTGTTATTCGAATTTAATCTAGTTTGTAATTTGAACAAAACAGAGCGGCCGAGAAGATGCGTTTCCTATAGAGGAACCGAGAAGCTTATCAAGAAGATTCTCAGGTGACGTTTAAGAACAACTCAAGATTGGATATTATTGTTTACTGCATGTTTTTTTTTTTAAGTTAATTATTTACTGCATGTTACAAATCAACTTTGCATTTTTGTTACGTTGAGACAGGACAACTTTCATTTAGAGAGCCAGAGCTAAATGATAACAAACTTCCCACGCCAAAATCTCCAGTGAGAAAGTCATCGTCGGTAAAAAAGACTCCTACGTTCTCCATGGACTTGAAAGGAGATCACACCAGGCAAAGTGAAGATTCAGGGGAGACACATGAAAAACTAAAGAAACCTGCTTCGGTTGTATCTGAACCGCCAGCTCCAATGCAGATACAAACACCGGTTAGGACACGTTCAGAACGTCGTGCTCCACCACCACCACCTCCTCCTCCTCATCTAACACCTTCGCCTCTGCGGCTTCCACCTAGAGAAACTAAAATGCCAAGTTCTGGTGGTACTACTCGAGAACATGATTCAACAGCTGATGCTTGGGAAAAAGCTGAACTAGCTAAGATCAAAGCAAGGTAAGTCTCAAACAATACACAAAAAATAACTTATACATATGTGTTGTTATTACACTTAACATATGTATTACACATGCTCAGGTACGAGAAGTTAAACAGAAAGATCGATTTATGGGAAGCGAAGAAGAGGGACAAAGCTCGAAGGAATCTGGACAAATCTGAGGTTGGTAGTATGATTTGACTTAGTTCAATATTATCTCAAGATATTTTGAAAATGTGTTTTCTCTAACCATTTTTGGTACATGAAACAGCAGAGCCAACAAGAACAGAGGAGAAAGAGAGGATTGCAGAGGTTTAGAGAAGACATGGAATACATCGAACATATTTCTTCCGGAGCTAGAGCTCAGGCTGAGAAACAAAGACAGAACGAAGAGTTGAAAGTGAAGGAGAGAGCCGGTATTGTACGTAAAACCGGTAAAATTCCTGGAAAAGCATGTTCTTGTTTCTGAGACTGAAACAAAGGATCTCAGATACTTGTAGCTGTATATATTAATGTGTATGTGTGCGAGATAGAGAGAGAGAGAAATGATATGGGTTATATAGTTTCTCAAAAGAGATTATGCGCCATGTAACTAAAGAAATGCAACATCATTCCTTGCAAAATCTTACACATGATACTCTCTAAACAAACGCTTCCAGAAACATTCAGACAATGCACTTTGCACCTTTTTGCCGAACTATACAAAAATTGTTGGCAAGACTCATCCCATACTCACGACTAACCACGATCGTAACTTTATATTTCCAAATCAATGTGTGAAATGAGAGCTGGCTGTAAGAAATGATGATGAATAAGTAAAGAACACTCGGGAACAACGAGAAAAAGAGAGAAAGTTAGATCCAGAAAAGCAAAGAGAGATATTGGAGAATGTCGTTGGTGAAAGAGTAAAGAGTAAATGAAGGATTTTCTCCTTAGATTTATTTGTGGTTTACAAGTGATTTAAATACACAAACAAAAAAGATTAAACAAAGACTAAACTAGAGGCAAGTGGCTTGATGTGATAGATTTAGGCTCCATGAGTTCAAATTCAAATACACTCTCTTGCCTCCAAAACACGGGTGGATAGGTTTCTGTGGATGGGTTTTCTTAGAAATGAATTCTGTAGATGAATTCCCATGGATGGGTTGGCTTGGATCATGCAATGACTCTTTTCCTTTTGGTCATGTTTTCTTCATTCCAACAACTAAGTCATTGCTTCTTCCTTCTTCATTCCAACACTCCCCCTCAAGCTTGACCATAGGAGATCCTTGGACAAGCTTGGAACCTTGAAGAAGCTCCCTCATTAAAAAAACCTTAGCAAGAAAACTCTTTGGGACAAAACTTACTAAGGGAAAAAGAGTAGAGTTCAACAAGGCCTAGGGATTGGCCAATGAGTCTAAGGAACTTCAGATAACTCATGGTGGAGTCCTTAGACTCTTGATCATGCCCTAACTTGTGCTGCAAGTGTGAACTCCACAACTTGCACACACCAACGTCTCGGATCTCTTCTCTTGGCTGGTTTGATGTCTCCCCCTTTCATCTGACTCCTTGCCATCTTCAAAGGGTGTAGGAACGACCAGCTTCTGATATAGAGACCTCCAAGTACCTATAACCCAATGCATAAACACTTGCATCAATTCTCAAGGCATAAACCAAACTTCAACTCAAAGATTGAACTGGTTACTCCCCTTGCATATAAGTGAATGGGACTGATGAGGAGTGTCTTTGAGACACTTGAGTCCTCCATATGATCTGAGGTGAGGCACTAGACGACATGGACCTTCAGGATAGCTCACCATTACCCCTCCTCAAGCTTGATCCGGAGAAAATGAGTGAAGGACCAAGCTTAGAAGTGAGCAACACTGAGTCTTGAAACCAGGAGCGCATCACCCCTACAGCTGCGCTTAAGTCAACCGGTTCCTCCTTTGATCTCTTCTTCACTGCCCCTTGTGTGTCTTTTGAACCAGGAGCTCAACAACCAAACGGTCTGCGCTTAATTCAATCGGTTCTTGCAATACATGAGGAGCTCCAGCTTGGTGTGTGTGGCTGATCAAACACTGGTATGCCTCTCCATCAATATTCCTTCCTGAAGTATCTTCAAAGTCCAGTCATATTTTATTTCAGCCCCCACTTACTACCACCGGGTCTCCTCACCAACAATCTCTCCATGGTCAGGAATATACATCATGTGTAGGCTCTGGATCAAACAGGAATATACATCATGTGTAGGCTCTGAACAGCATGGGCAAAGCCTTTTTCTTTGTTTTGATTTGATGATGGACAGAGACGACACTTGTGCACCTGAAACATCACTCAAACTTCAGCAAGAATCAGACCACACACACTAGGATCAGACATTGATAACTCACCAATTCCGATCCCAATGGTTAAGAAAAGTGCAATGGACAGAATCTAAACAACTCATTCAGTTCAAATCCATGCAGACAACTCACTAAATGTCAAGAATGATAACTCATCAATTACAAGACATTTAGACTATTTTAGGAATTTTAATGACAATAACAGAGATTAGACAACTCATCTAATCACCTTAAACAACACAAGGATGCAACACAAGATCAGGAAACTCTCCTAGACCTTTAACAATGCAACAAGACAAACACAGAGGCTAGACAACTCGCCTAGACCACACATAAACAACTTAAAACAATTAAACAAGCTCATATTAAAATTCAGGAGGTAAGCTTACAACTCAAGGAACCAGAGCTAGTTCCTTGTACCTCCATGGACATGGTTCATCTGAACTTGGCAGGTATGAGGTGTGGGTGAAGATCCCAACACTTCTCCTTGGTGTGACCATCTCACTTGCAGTGCTCACACTTGAGACCTCTTCCCTCCTCCTTCTTGTGATACGCCTTAAGTGACAGTGGTGAAGCAATTGCTTGGCTGGCAAGGGAAAGAGACTCCTTTCTTTCAAACAAATCGTGTGACCCTTGCTCCTTTTGGATTTGGGAACACACTTCTTCAAGAGATGGCAGCTTGTCTGGCCTCAGTATGTGCTTCACCAGATCATTAAAGGTTGGATTGAGAGTAAGAAGTAGCCCAAACACCTTGTCTTGCTCTCTTCTTTCATGGAGGATGGTTGGGTTTGATGTAGACGGTCTCAATGAATGAAGCTCACCCCACAGAGAATTAAACTTGCCAAAGTGATCATTAAACTCCATCTCCTCCTGAGATAGATCATTTATGGCATTTTGAGCTCATACACTTTGCTTAAGTTGGATGAGTTGCCATAAACCTTGTAAAGAGCCTCCCAAAGCTCCTTAACGTTCTCACAATGTGCGTAAGACTCCATAATAGGAACTGCCAGTGAGCTTTGTAGAATGGACAAGACCAGTAGGTCTTCTTGCTGCCATTTGTCTCCACTGTCAGGTTTAGAGCTGGTTGTCTTTGGAGCTGCTTGTGAGCAATGCTCCCACAATCCTTGCCCTCCTAGAGCTGTCTTCATCAGCCTGGACCAGAGAAGGTAGTTTGACCCCTTGAGCACCACATAAATCGATATGCTTCTTGTTTTCTCCATCTTGAAGAGTTTTAGAACAAGGTATACTCGTTTATCTTGAGTGCTGGTGAGGTTCTTCTCTCTTGGAAGACTTTTGGGCCAGTGGATAAAAGGATGTATCCAACAAATTTTGAAGATAATCTGAGAAAGAAATAGATTTGCGGAAGCTTTTGTAAGGTTCAAGAGCTTAAGGCTCTGATGCCATGTAAGAAATGATGATGAATAAGTAAAACACTCAAGAACAATGAGAAAAAGAGAGAAAGTTAGATCCAGAAAAGTAGAGAGAGATATTGGAGAATGTTGTTGGTGAGAGAGTAAAGAGTAAATGAAGGATTTTCTCCTAGATTTATTTGTGGTTTACAAGTGATTTAAATACACAAAGAAGAAAGATTAAACAAAGACTAAACTAGAGGCAAGTGGCTTGATGTGATAGATTTAGGCTCCATGAGTTCAAATTCAAATACACTATCTTGCCTCCAAAACACGTGTGGATAGGTTTCTGTGGATGAGTTTCCTTAGAAATGAATTATGTGGATGAATTCTCATGGATGGGTTGGCTTGGATCATGCAATGACTTTTTTCCTTTTGGTCATGTTTTCTTCATTCCAACAACTAAGTCATTGCTTCTTCCTTCTTCATTCCAACACTGGCTTGTCACCAATGTCACGGAGGATCCACTTAAGTACTTCAATGTAGCTGAAAGGTCGTGTAAGGTGTAGGGCAACTCATAGGGGTGATTGGTAGTTGATGTAGGTGTTGTCTACAGCCCTATTTATTTCTACAGCACCAAATTCAGAGCAATCAAGCTTTACATTTTTTTTAAAACCACAACTCTTGAAATAACCTACAGCTGTACAAGTGTTCTGCAAAGCCAAATATCCAAAGCAATTTTTTAGTGCTTTCTATAAAATTCTACAGCAATAAAATCTAAAACATAAGCAAAAAGTCTACATATTTTTTTCTACAGCAAAAATTTTAAAACTACAACCATTACCAATCGGACCCATAATCTCCACACATGAAAGCTATGGTTTTCCTCTTAAAACTCAAACCAAAATGGACATCTTGCCAAAGCATTTATATAAGATTGCATTTAATGTTAATTACTATTCTTCCAAACATAATAAATAATGTAAAACTTGGGACACTAATGTATTTATTATTGGCTCAACTAAAGAATATATTACACTGTAAGGTAGTTTTAAGTTTTTAATAACAACATAAGGTAGTTATGACTACTGAAGTAGTTTTTGTTAACTAAAGTTATTGGTGTAACTAAAATGGTCCCACAATTTTTGGAAATTAGTATTTTTTTCTCTTTTACTTGGGACCACACGTTTGAAACCTAAAAACATATTAAAAAAATAAGAAATTATCAAAACTTCTTTTCTTTTCTTCACATCGTCGCACTTTTCTCCTTTTCCTCCGCATCTTTTTTTTTTTCGCCACAACTCTTTCTTCTCCGCCACAATTATTTCGTCTCATCTTCAGTATGTGTTTTGCAACTCGTCTCTGTCGTCACCGTGACCTAAGCTCTCGCCGCCGTCGAAACGTCATATCTTCTCCTTCACCGCAAGGCGAAACAGTGGTGGTTCAAGCTCGCTATGCCGTGTTGTGTCTCAACTCATCTTTCCTCGTCATGATTCATCGTCGCTGTGACCTTCCTGCCTCTCCGACGCGCTCTAAAACTGGCACGATAAGCTTGAGAGCAACAATGGCTAATTTGGGCATTTTTGCAGATTTGGTCCCTAAAATTATTTGTTATTTATTTTGTAACCCAATACTTTTTAAATGTTAAAGTTGATCCTTAATTTCGTCCTAAACTTCAGAAACAACATTTTAACCCCTTGTAGTAGGAATACATCTATGAAAATACAATAAAAATAGCTAAAGACACCTATATGACTTAAATGAACACAAACAAATATGAAGTATCATATTGTACTACAGTACGCATGTACAACAATAAACTATGTACACAAATTTTTTTACCATCCACATGTACAACAATACACATGTACATCAGATTCATTTCTCGTTGTTGCCTTCGTCGCCTCCTTCTCGTTTTATGCAGTGTATAAAAGAACCAGTGTACATCTGATTTTTAAAAAATACATTGTACATTGGATAGTGAATACATGCCACGTTGACGATTTTTTGCGGTGCTAAATGTTTTGCTCCCATCTTGATCCAATTACAGGTTTAGTTGTGAGTATTGTTAAGTTAAAATGTAACCTCTATTTCTGGTCTCTAAGATATCTTGATCCAATGTGATTTTTCAGTTGTTCTCGTAGAATACTTACACAAGTCTTATCTCACTATGTATAAAGATAATGAAGAAAACAAATCAAGAAGACATGGGGAAATTGCTCAAATGATGTATCTGAATTTGACCCTAAACGACAAACCAAATAATCTAGGACACAATGGTACTTCCTTTGTAGATGGATTTGTGAGCGTCGATGCTTTGTTTGGATTCAGCCACCATATGCACGTTAAATACATCTGAAACACTATGTACCCATATGTACGTTTTCTGGACATGTACGGATTTACAAGCATTACAAAACATCTAAACGTATAGCAACATCTACACATGTACACAGAGTTTTCAACTTGTCCATATGGACACTACCTGATCATGCACATTGTTACTACTACTACTACTACAACAACAAAGGTGAATGTCAATCAATATTCATTACATCTTTTAAGATATCGCAACGTGTACATTGGTATTTAACATGTCCACATGGACTCCTTTTATCAATATACTATGTTCACATCACAGTTTACATTGTATATCGTGTCCACATTAAACACAACACGTTAAAAACATGAAACATCTGCAATTCAAACTCCATGTCCCATGTACAATGGTTTCAGCTTGTTCATATGTAAGCTTTCTGGACTTGTACATATTTACAAGTATTTGGCCATGTCTAAACTATGTACACATGTACAAAGATTACTCACTATGTACACATGTACAAAAGTTTGGCTTTGTGCATATGTACATTATTTGGTCATGTCCAAACTTACCAATATCAGAACACAGCTGAATGCAGTATCTGATAAAATAGTGTACATACTTGTAAATTTTTTTTATAAGTATATGTTAAACACGCAAATACTTTTAGATGTGCTTACAAATAATTAATATAATAGTGTACATACACATTATTATCCATGTGTACGACCCATGAATGTGTACATATTTTTGTTTAATTTCAATTTTTTAATCAGTGGCATTTTAGTAAATATGTCTTCGTCTTCCCCATAATTTTAGGGTTTTCTGCAAAAAATTTACGGCGGCCATTAGTTTCTTTCACATAATCTTTCATTCTTTTACGTTTTAATTATATGTCACATTTCAAGATCTTAGTTTTATCATTTATAAAATGTTTTTCAAATTCAGATTTTAAAAATAGTGAATTTTTTTGTCAAGGGAGATGAGTTAAAGAGCACAAGGGAGATGAGTTAAAGAGCGCGGCGGAGGTGATTCTTCGATGACTAAATGAGGCAGCGGAGTGGTGATTCTCCGTAGGAGCTCGCCGTTACTCGAGCAATAACAGAGGATGTGGTCGTTTTTGATTTACACCCGCTTCACACATGATAGCTCGAGCAATGACAGAGAGTGTGGCCGTTTGGTGCTCGTAGTACAGACCTGACCCTAATTTAGCGGCTAGTGAAAAAGACGTAGACGGTGGTCGGAGAGGTTCGAAGACGACAATAAATTTTGTTGTCGTTACACTTTATTGCCGAAGAAGATCATGAATTAAATAAAAATGAAATGCAACAAAACTTTTTCACCCTCAGCTTCTTCATCCTCTTTTATTTGTAAAACCATTGTTTTCGTATCCTTCTTCAAGTTTTGATGCCATTAAAGAAAGAGAAAAATAAGATAAAAAACTGTGGGATCCATTTTGTTAGAAGAATAAGTTTAGTTGGTTTGTAGTTAGAAAAAATTATCTTAGAAGCAATAACTGCTTTATACCGTAATAAAAACTCATAAACTATATTATAGTGTAAATCACTCTCAATTAAATTTGTTTAGTAGACCCGTATCATGCTAAGTTTGAAAGGCTTACGTGAGTACGTGGGGTGCTCTTTTTGTTTTTTTTTTTTCATATTTAAGAAAACTTGTCATTTAATGTACCGACAAAAGAAAGTGATTGTATTTATCTATCATCCACCGAACCTTCGGCCGACACGACTGCCTTCACCATTCAATGGAAGACCAATAATTTCATAGACCCGACTGCCTTCACCCTTCAATGGAAAACAGTAATGCCATTATTATGGGGCTCAGTGAGAAATGTTTACTAGACCAGTATGAAACTGAGTTTGAAAGGCCTACGTGATACGTGGTGCTCCTTTTGTATTTCTTAATTAAAAGAAACTTGTATTTTTCTACCGACAAAAGAAAGTGATTGCACTATTTATCATCCACCGAACCTTCGGCCGACACGAATGCCTTTAATGGAAATCAATAATGATAATTATGTGATAACTCGTATTCGAGCGTGAAACAATTCATTGAACACCACAGAAGAAATATCAATATATGTGTGGTGTTCTGTCGGCCACGACAAACAACTCACATCAACTAACTTTACCAAGTGTAATATATCTTCTCATCAACGTCCAAAACTATACTTTTGTAACATACAACAATATTATTAAGAATATGAGTATTAAACTTGATAAATGATTAGAGTTTTTTTATTTTGTAGTTTAAATACAAAAGAGTTAGGCCTACAATGTTATTATTTTGTTTATTTCTCATAATTAATAGAGGATCCATTTATTTAATTTGAAAAAGAATATCCTTGTAGTGGACAAATATCCTGTCTATATATACACACATCCACTATCTCCTAGTTCTTACATCCAACACACACAAAGATCATATTCAGAATACAAAAAAAGGCAACAAAAGATGAACTTCCTCTCCGATCAGGTCAAGAAATTCTCCGACTCCAAACCGGAGGAGCCAGACCACAACAAGCCCGTCGAAGGAACCGAAACAGCCAACAGGCCAGCTTCTTCCTCCGAGCTCATGGCTAGTTCCAAGGTTGTAGCCGAAGCTGCTCAAGCCGCCGCTCGTAACGAGTCAGACAAACTCGACAAGGCTAAAGTCGCTGGAGCCAGCGCTGATATCTTAGATGCCGCCCAGAAATACGGAAAGCTCGATGAAAAGAGCGGCACTGGTCAGTACCTCGAGAAGGCCGAGAAGTATCTAAACGATTTCGAGTCCTCCCATTCTTCCGGCGCCGCCGGTACTCCTCCCCCGGCTGCCGGTGCTCCTCCTCCGGCAAGTAAGGCTGAACCGGAAGCTAAGAAACCCGAATAGGAGTCTGGTGGTGGGTTGGGAGGTTATGCCAAGATGGCTCAAGGATTCATGAAGTGACTGATTGATCTTTACTATATCGTTAATTAATAAAATTAAATAAGTACGTACATTAGCGATTATGTTGTATAGTTTAGTATGGGTGAGATAGAACTAAGTACGTTAGTAATTATGTTGTATCGTTTAGTATGGGGAGCGAATGTAAACTATCTTTGTTCGGTTTCAATCTATCTATATTTATTGTGATTATGCTCAACGTTTTGGTGTCTATAAAACAAATTAGGGAGCAAAAATGATTAGTGAAATTACAAATTAAATATAGAAATATCCGAGGAACTCGTCAAAATATTATTAATCAAAAGTTTTTTTCTGTTATTTTATTTGGATTTAGTGATTAGAGTATGTAAAGTAATTTAGTGTTTTCACTGATTAATAAATGAGCAGTTTACATGTCACTTTACTTTTCTATGTTTTTTAGTGATTTAAGTACGTACATTAGCGATTATGTTGTATAGTTTAGTATGGGTGAGATATAACTAAGTACGTTAGTAATTATGTTGTATCGTTTAGTATGGGGAGCGAATGTAAACTATCTTTGTTCGGTTTCAATCTATCTATATTTATTGTGATTATGCTCAACGTTTTGGTGTCTATAAAACAAATTAGGGAGCAAAAATGATTAGTGAAATTACAAATTAAATATAGAAATATCCGAGGAACTCGTCAAAATATTATTAATCAAAAGTTTTTTTCTGTTATTTTATTTGGATTTAGTGATTAGAGTATGTAAAGTAATTTAGTGTTTTCACTGATTAATAAATGAGCAGTTTACATGTCACTTTACTTTTCTATGTTTTTTTGCATGTTCACATACTTTAAAATTAAGGAGTACTTTTTCCTTTACTTTAACTATTTTTTTCCCCCATAAAATCCTTCCGGTGGACAATTAAAACTGACCGAATTAGAAGATAGAAAGTAGTTTAGTTTCCTACTTTTTTTTATATACTATTAGTATATTATTTTATCCTTCCATTTTTGTTCTGTTAATTTTTTGTTGTTGAAATATATATAGCTAATTTATTTGATATAATAAATTGTAACTTTTTATTTTCTATATTATAACATCCAATTTGATATATATATTTTTAATTTTAATATTATACTGAAAATATATGTATCTGAAAATTGTGGACGTAGATAAGATTTGTGGTCAAGTAGTTTTGTGTTATGGTCAAGTAGTTTTATGGTTATATATGTTTGATTTGAATTGATTGATAGATGTGAACGCATAAAACTGGTCAAGCAATATGAAATTTTTGAACAGTGGTACTAGTGATAGTGTAGGTTATGGAGATGTGGATCCGATGGTTAGATGATAGGAGCTTCGAAAAAGGGAGATGTGGATAGAATCGGTGTGGTCATGAATAGCAGATGAAAATGATCAAAGGTGATGTGGTCATGGATCGTCTTTCGGGATTTTTATACGGCGGCTTCCGCTGTTCTACGACGAAAGGTGATCTCCGTCAATCACTACCGGAGGTTTAGAATTAAATTGGAAGAGATAGGCTCAGATTCGTCATACATTAAAGAAGATCAGGCAGCTTTGTTGAAACCCAGTTAAGAATTTTTGATTTTCATATTTCGACGGTGGTGAAAGTGAAAACCTATGGTTTTAGGGTTCGTGTGAAAGAGAAGCCTTCGGGTGAAAGAGGTGTGGTCCCAAAAGTGATGCATTTTTAAGTTTTTTAATGTTTAACTAAGATACCAACGAAATATTACTTTTTATGTTTTTTAATGAGTAACCAAACTGGTTCTGGTTCTGGTTCTATGGGCAATTGAGACAATAGAGCGAGGAAAAGTATTGCACATGGCCAAAGTATGCCAACGTGTTATATGTCAAGGAAAAGTATGTCTACGCGTAAATTTTTCTTAATAAATACCAATTTAGGGAGTTTTTTTAGTGATATATTTGTGACAAGAAGTAAAAAATCCTGGTTATTCAATTTCTCCCATTGACGCTATAATTCTCATTTTTATTTACATGGCCAATATTTAAGTGAACCGAACCAATTAAAATTTTTTTTGTCTATAAACCCAATTAAAAACGAATAAACACAACTAATCAAATTCAAAGCCCACAATAATATATCTTCATCATATATCACCATCTTCGTCATATATCACCGAGCGAAAATAAAATAAATTTATCACAAACAGTCTGATATTATATCTTTCTACCTCTCTATACGACTACAAAATAACATTTTTGAAAAGAATGAGACAGTCATGATAATCTATGGCAATCAAATACAATTATTCCCAACCATCACGTGACATCCGCGTGTGATGATGAACGTTGGTTACACCATTAATTATTACGTGCTCAATCAAATTGGTTTAGTACGGAGAATCGAGCGAAAACGCAAGTCACAAAACACAAAGTAATTCAAAAAACATGTATCTTTTATATTAGAAATCATTTAACAATTTTTATACAAACTTGTTTGATTCATAACACACCGAACTTGCTTGACTCAACACATATTGATTAAGTCTACCAATTCACTCGGTTAAAAAAATCTCAAAACCTTTTATATTTTTTTTTGAGAATTATAGCGTCAAAAGTTTTAACCCCAAATCGTAGATAAAAGCCAAAATATATATTAAATAATCTTTTAGCATCACAAAATATTCCAATTTGTAAAAATATTTCTTTAATGTTTATTTTGTCAACCAAACATATAAAAATATGAATTTTTTACATCTAGAGATACTTTCTCACATTCAAATTACACTACAAGACACTTATCACTTGAGACACACTTTCTTTTGTCAAAAATACTTTTATAACCCTAAACTAAAGAGAATTTTTCTCCTCTTCTTATTTCATTTTATTATTTTTCTTATTCTATTTTATGTATTTATTTACTTTTATCTCAAGTTCTAAAATATATTAAACAAAAATAATTGTCATAATAAACTATATATAAAATTCTCTATCTTTTAAGATTCATGTTATATATATATATATTATATATATTAATATGTAAACAAAATGTGGACATGGACACCAAAGCGTGAATAACAGAATTATAAATTAGTTGTGGACATGAACATCTTAACAGAATTATAAACTAGCTGTGGACTTGAACAATATTCATTCGATTCCATTCATCATCTCGGAATCTAAATTTAACTCTAATCAAAATTACATCCATCCACATCATGACAAAGCGCAAATTCCTTAGATCAGAAATCTATGACATGCAATATCTATTACTCTCCGACAAAAGGTAAACACTTCTTCGATTTTTCTCTCCGTTCAGACTCACAGTATCATCTCTTTCTCATTTTGATTGAAATTTAATTGCAGATAATTTATCAATTGAGCTGAAGAAGCCAAGTGTTTGTATTGAAGATAATAGAGTCCTTGTTCACGTTTTATGGTATAATTTTAGTAACATGAGTCCATGTCCACATATTGTTGTATAGTTTTATAGAATCAAAACAGAGAGTTTGTCTACGTTATCTATTATAATCACATTAGCATCACTCATCTACACATCATTCGTCCACAAATCACCCAACCACGCATCACTCGTCCACAAATCACTCATCCACAAGTGTCATTTCCATTAAGGGTAAAATTGTCCACAATCTCTTGTTGGTCCACAACAAAGTGTGTTACATGTAAGAAGTGTCTCTAGGTGTAATAGAAAATCAAAAAATATCTCTTAGTGTAATCAACTCTAATATTCTATTGATAGTTTTTTTTTCTCTGAATCTTGTATCACACATCATTCTCCATATGTAACACACATTATTCTATATGTGCAACACATGTACATGAACCAAAACTTCAGCACAACATCAACCTATATCAAGTTTCAATTTCTTGAGCTTACATAATAGACATGTATGAAGCTGAGTTTGAAAGGGCTACGTGAGTACGTGGTGCTCTTCTTTGTTTTTTCTTATTTAAAAGAAACTTGTAATTTACTCCACCGACCAAAAGAAGGGATTGTATTTATCATCCACCGACCCTTCTACCGACACGACTGCCTTTACCCTTCAATAGATCATTATGTGATGTCTCGTATCCAAACATGCAACAATGCATTCAACACACCACAAGAGATATCAAGTATGTGTGATTGACAAGCAAACATCACATTCAGTCATAAATATAGTAATGACCGATCACTAAATTTTCTTTCGGCCACGACAAACAACCCACATCAACTGATCATTGAAAACAACCCACATCAACTTTAGCAATTGTTTTTTCAAGAAAAAACTTTAGCAAGTGTATTATGCCTTCTCATTAACTTACAAAAAGTATACTTTTGTAACATATAAATTGGGTCGACCACCTATTTTCACACCGTAACTATCGTACAGTAGTAGATCCACACAGATTTTCACTCTCGTCATAATTAGACACAATTAAACAATCTCAACCTATCTCCCCGCAATTTTAAATATCGAAACTCGTTTCCACACAAAATTAAAAAATGATCTAAAACCCACACAAAACGGTTTACTGTTGGTTAATTAGGCTTTTGTAGATTCAATAGAAAAGATTTACGTTCAGTGGCGGATCTAGGCACATTTGTAGACGGGGGCACCGATACTAAAAACTTTTGCATCATCTTCTCTAAATTAAGAATAGTTAACCAAATAAACTTTAACTATTAAAAAAAGAAATTAGGGGCACTTTTGCATAATCTTCTCTAAATTAAGAATAGTAACCAAATAAACTTTAACTATTAAAGAAAAAATAAAAAAGAGTAGGGGGCACATGACCCCATACCCATGCAACTGTGTCCGCCCCTGTTTACGTTTACAACTTTTTAGTGCTACATATAACGTTACTTAAAAAATAGAAAACAAATTTACAATCTGTTTATTTCTCATAATACATAGACGACCCCGTTATTTAATTTAAAAAATCGAAATATATCCATGTTCTGTCTATATATACACATATCCATCTCCTATATTACATCCAACAGAAAAAAAATCATATTCAGAATACAACAAAAAAAGAACGAAAGATGAACTTCCTCTCCGATCAGGTAAAGAAGTTTTCAGACTCCAAACCAGAGGAGCCAGAGAACACCAAGCCCGTAGAAGGAACCGAAACAGCCAACAGACCAGCTTCACCCTCCGAGCTCATGACCAGTGCCAAGGTTGTAGCCGAAGCTGCTCAGGCCGCGGCTCGTAACGAGTCAGACAAACTCGACAAGGCTAAAGTCGCCGGAGCCAGCGCTGATATCTTAGATGCCGCGGAGGAATACGGAAAGTTCGATGAAAAGAGCAGCGCTGGTCAGTACTTCGACAAGGCCGAGAAGTATCTAAAAGATTTCGAGTCCTCCGGCGCCGCCGTTACTCCTCCCACGGATATCGATGCTCCTCCTCCGACAAATCAGGCTGTACGCTGAAGAGGAGTCTGGTGGTGGGTTGGGAGAGGTTATGCTAAGATGCTCAAGGTTTCATGAAGTGGTTATTGATCTTTATTAATTGTTATTATATCGTGTATTAATAAATTTAAATAAGTTACGTACGTTTAGTATGGGGATATAAAACTAAATAACCAAGTACGTAAGTAATCATGTTGCATCGTTTACTATGGCGAGCGGATGTAATCTATCTTTTGTCATTGTTGTGTCCTTAATCTATCTATATTTGTTGTTATTATGCTACACTTTTTGAAAGTTGATTGTTTCTGGTTTTTGGAATAGTTTTTGGTTTTTGTTTCTCCAAAAACCATTTTTCACCCAATCAAGCTTTTTGATAAATAGTTTTTCTAAAATATAAGGAAACTAGGTTTTTAAATAACCGTCAATTTCGAAACAAAAACCAAAAACCAGTTTTTTATATTTTTGTTGCTTGAAACTTCTTTTACGTTTATCTATTATTACATATATATACAACTTACGTAAGTCATGATTTGGGTAATACCTATGATATGTATAATACGTAAGACCCTTTACTAAGGCCTTCTTAATTGCTAATAATAATAATCTCTGAGCATATCTATATAAGGTATTTTACATCTATTTTTATTATAACACAGGTTTTACCAAAACTATTACAATATTTGAATAATATTTTATCGAATAATAAACTGTTGGACACTTTTTTAATTTATAGCAAATTTCATTTATACTAATCAACAAAGCTTATTGTACTAATATTATTATAATATTTGAATGATATTTTATCTAATAATAAACTGATGTAAGCAAAATAACTCCTATAAAAAAATTTAACTTATCAAAAGAAATAAAATTAATTATTTGAAGTTAGTCATTACAAAATGTTATATGTTGATAATTTATATTGTTTTTTGCAGTTTTTATTTAAATATTTTTAACACCTCTAATTTTATTAAATAAGTTTATGTGTGTTTTGATGTTTGTATTTTATATTTTATTTTTCAGAATAAATATTTTATCTGTATAAAAATATTTTATTAATTTTAAAAGCAAAAACCAAAAACTAAAAACCAAAATCTAAAACAACCATTCATGATTTTCAAAAAGCTAAAATCTACTGCAAAATCAAAAACCAAAAACTAAAAACCAAAATCAAAAAACCAAAAACCAAAAACTAAAAACTAGAAACCAAAAACTAAAAACTAACAAAACAATCATCACCTTGGTGTCTATAAACCAAATTAGGGAAGCCAAAATGATTAGTGAAACTACAAATTAAATACGCGAATGTTAGTTAATTACTTGAGCAAAAAAAAAACAAAATAGCCCCATGAATTCTATTTACATGGAACATACATTATATATGCGAACTGAACCTTTTTTTTGTATAAACCCAATTATAATGAAAAAGTCAACCAATCTAAATTAGTTTCCGAAAAATCGTTAGGCGATAATTACATGTTTTAGGAGAAATTATTAATTACTCATGTGTTTCTTAGACCAATTTTTTGAATACCTAGATTTATTTATTAAAAAAAAAATATTTCATTTAGATCTAATTTGCCACTTTAGCAAACATTTTAGAATAGGCATGGGCGTTCGGGTCTTCGGGTCGGGTTCGGGCCGGTTCCTTTCGGATCTAGGTTTTTTCGGGTCCTAAATATTTAGACTCAGTAGGTACTTAGAAATTTTTGGTTCAGGTTTGGGTCGGTTCTTATCGGGTCCGGGTCGGGTTCGGGTATTTAGGATCTGAAAATGACATGATATACCCAATTCCATCAACTTTAGTTGAATATTTGTCATATATATCTAAAATTTTACAAAACAACTTAAATGAAACTATTAATAGTTAAAATATAACATTTTTAAACTCTAAATTTTACATTTTAAAGCTTTATATTACTTTAAAAATGTTAAAAAATAATAACAAATGTTGTTAACAAAAGATATTTCAACTAAATCATAAAATAATATATATAAAATAGAACACAAAAACATCATAGTTTTAGATATACATGTTTTTAAGTCGGGTACAAATCGGTTCTTATCGGGTCGGGTCTATTCGGATCGGTTCTTTTCGGGTCCGGGTCTATTCGGGTCGGTTTTTTTTCGGTTCCGGTTCTTTCGAGTAAAAAAAATTTAGACCCAAAAGGTACTTGTAAATTTTCGGTCCGGTTCCGAGTCAGATATTTTTGGATCGGTTCCGGTTCGGATCCGGGTTAAAATGCTCAGGCCTATTTTAGAACAATGCTAAAAAATAAATATTTTCATGAATATAAAAACATTACGAGGCGAAAATAAATTTTAAAAATTTCACTGGTGGAAATATCTATCACAAACAGTCTGATATATTATCTTTCTCCATCTCTCTATACCATAACATTTTTTGAAAAAGAATCAGACAGTAAAATGATAAATCTATGGTATCACAAATACAATTTTATTCCCAACCATTACGTGACATCCGCGTGTGATGATGAACGTTGGTTGTTACACTTGTAGTTACAGTTGAAGAAGAAGGACATCTCTGTCTCCTCGGCCTTCTTGTCATTTTACCCCAACCTCCAAAGCTCCCATCCTCAATCTCACCGTTGTTCCCCACCTGCTGTTGAACCGAGGTGGGACAAGGAGGAGGAGCCTGAACCGGGTAATAAACCACCGGTTCAGGGTTTGTTATAACCCGTCTTGGTCTTCCTCTTGCACCGGTTTTCTTCCTCGTTAAACCGGTTGGAGTCCATGAGCTTCCCGTCGCTGCTCTCATGAACCCATCAAACAACTGAATGTCTTCCGTTACTTCGTGTTTGGAGAGAGACAAAAGTCCAGGGAGGATGTCTCTTTGGAAGTCTCTTCTCTGTTTGCCTTTCCTCGCGTTTCCCCTTCTTGGCCTTTGGCTGGTGGCAACAGAGGTTTCCTCTAATACGAGGTCCTCAGGGACTAGTGGCTTAGGGGTGTACTGTTCTTCTGTGATCTCAGGTAGCTGCAGGGTCATTGACTCGAAGTAGTCTATCTCTTCTATAGAACGCACTTGGCTCCTTGAGAGAGAAGCTAGCTTTTGGTCAAGATTCTCTTTGTGTGTGTCTACTGTCTCTGCAAACCAGTGAAGGATGACAGTTTCTGGAGCTTCTGATGAAGCAACAGCTTCTGATGAGATGGCAACTATTGTCTCTGCTGCTGTTTTCTCAAACTCTGGCGGTTTCTCCAGAGGTTTAGGGGTCTCTTCTGATGTTTTTTCTCCAGAGAGATCTTCTTCTTCAACATCAGACTCGGGAACAGTTTCCAAATCTATCATAAGTCTTTTTGAACTCAGTTTTGAACTAGTAGGAGGAGCAGACCAGCTTTCATCTTCGTCTTCACTAACCGACATGTTCAAATCAAATTGACACTTACTACTAACAGAAACCTTTGTCTCTATCTGTTCCTCTTCACATGGCTCGTTGATGTCTAGCATTATCCTAACTTTATCTCTTTCTGCGTTAGATTCGTCTCTATAAGCAGTTCCGGCTCTGATCTTATCAGTCTCTGGTTTACTGGAACAAGAACCAGACTTTAACCTCTCTAGCCACATAAGATTCCCTGCCTCCTCTTTGATTATGTTGGAAGGTTTCAAAGAAGGACTCGGAACAGTATCTTTACTATTCAGATTCCATCTCCCATCAGAAACAGGCTTGGGTTTTACAAGCCATGGTAAAGTAGCCACATCATGTTCGTTTCTGACTTCAACAACAGAAGTGTTTGAAAGTGTCACGTTCAAGTTCAAATCTCTCACAGACTTCACCTCAGAGCCATTCAAATCCAAGAGGCTGTGATCACTTCTTCCTCCGTTAGGATAACTATAGCCAGTCCCTTTTGATTTGGATGAAGAAGAACACTCATTGTAGAACATGTTGTGGTTTGTGTTATACCTAGCATTGCTTTCAAACTGTAATCTATCACCGAGACCCCCTAGCTTCTGAGCATTTGTGTCAGACAGGTTTAGAACCGGGTATCTCTCAACTCTCTGAGGGAAAGCAAAGCTAGGATTCTGCCAAGAAGAATGCGAACGGTTCCACGGGACAGCAGACTCTGGAGGATTGTAAGGATACAAGTGGCGTTGCGGTTGTTGATGAGAAGCAAAACTACTTGATTCATGGATAGTGTTAGTATCAGTATCAGTATCAGTATCAGCTTCTAGGTCAATAAACGTCTTTCCTCTCCACAAGTCTGCCTTGCTTGGTGGAGGACCAGCATTAGCTAAACCCATTACTCTTTGTGGCTTGCCCGGTTGAAGAAATGGAGTAGCAGACTTATTATGTGTGCCAGTGTAATGATCTGCAGATAGTTAACTTCAAAGTTTTAGAACCAACGAAGCAAAATCCAACAGTATACAACTTAGTGGATTCATCTTACCGATTCTTAAGGGCTGATGTTGTGGCCAGGCTTTCGGTTTACCGTTCTCACCTGGTTGCAGAGAGATAACGGGAACATGCTGCTCCCTTACACTGCCTGAGTTCAGAACTTTTCCATAGTCACGAACATGGCTTTGAAAATTGCCATAAGCAACTTCATTTGTGTCTTGAGCCTTAAACGGTTCGTTCAAATCAGCCAAGCCATTGCTTCTACTACCAATTCTCAAACCATCTCCTCCTCGAGGCTCAGCTCCATTAGGAAGCTGCCTATGATCTTTCAACACTACAACGTCTTCACTGTCATCAATGTACTCATCAGCGGGGAGACAAAGATCTATCATCCTTCTCCTGATTTTCGTCGGTCTAATCTCCAAAGCTTCTACATGTTTTGAACTAGCTCCTTTCATGGGGGAATGGCCGTTATCCTCCACTACCGACATGGATGGTCTGTCGTAAACCGAGTTTGCCACAGGGAAACTAGGCGTTTTCCATTTACGGACGTCATCGTTAGTAGTAGCTTGAGATGAACATGATGCCTCGACTGGAAACAATTCTTTATTGAACTGTTTCCTTTTCAGCTCGTCCATCATGTCCTTTTGTATCCCGTATACTCGGTGAAGTTCCAAAACCTAGTTAAAGATGAGAATGAGCAAAGATATAATCAACCAAGAGCTGAACCCACAAAGAGAAGTAACTAACCTGTGACTTAAAAGCAGCTTCGTGCTCGAGCATTGTCCTTCTCACCACATCTTTGTAGGATTGATCATTATTGAGGAATGGCAATCTACTACAACCGTTGGAATCGTTGTTGAGATCTCTCATAGAGTGATGATATCTTCGAGGTAATATGGTTTCAGAATGCACCTTTGTTCCCATTCCTGCTCTCACATACACAAAACACACAAACTTTAGTCTTGGACAAGAGAGATGAACAACTCTGATTCAAAAAGACATTAGGCATTGTCCCTAATCCATAAATCAACACAATAAAGCATTATGCTCCGTAAAAACAGAAACTTTATAACTCCATGAGCTTAACCTGGTTCCATCAACAGAACAAGCATAAAAACCAAAACTTTATTAACTAAATGAGCTCGATTTAGTTCCACCACCATAAACCCATTTCTGAATTAGCTTCTTCCTAAACAGTTGCTCAGAAGTCAAAGTGAGAATTTTGATACACTCTTCTATGTATGTATATAAGGGTTTTGATGAGTTCTAACGCAGAATCTAAACTTAGATTACAAAGAATCTGCAAACGATTGAACCAAATTGACTGAAGAAATGCATTAATCTAGTGAAAATTTAGCATATTAAAAAAAAAATTGAAAATCTATCCAATTAAAAAAAAAAAAAACAAATTATCAGAAAGAAAGGTGAGGTTTTTTTTACCTCAAAGACACATCCTTTTATCGCCAGCTCGCATCGATGCTTCTTTCTTCAGAAGACCCCAAAAAAATGAGGATTTTACAAGTCGTGGCTCTCCAACATTCAGACACTTTTTGCAAATTATATATATTTGATAAATCTATAATAGCTTTGCGAAGAAGAAGCTTGTTTGCAAAGTCTTTGGCAGTGATGGAAGGGAAGCATCAGAGAGATTCTAAACGCGGTGCTGATATGACTGAATTCTTGCCGATTCGACTTTACATGTACGTTTTGCGAAAGATACTTTTAACTACTGTAAGTTACGGTTGCAATTATGTTCCATTCCATTTGACGGTTCTATTATATTACATTCCATTTGACAATACTATTTTAGCATGTTCCATTCCACTTGACGATTACTAAAGAGTGTTCTATTTTGTTTAAAAATATAGTTTGTAATTTTCTTAAGTTGATATTTGGGTTTAGGGTTTATATGTGGGTTTAGGGTTTAGTATTTAGTATTTAGAAGGTGAGGGGGTATGGTTGGGGTCAGCATTAACTTATTCCATGGAATCATAGACATTTCATAATTTCATCAATATATACTATGCTATTTATTTTGTTCCATTCTATTTGAGTTTGGTTTATACGTGGGTTTATGGTTTATTTGGGTTTATAGTTTATATTTGGGTTTATGGTTTATACTTGGGTTTAGGGTTTATTGATTAGGGTTTTAGGTTTAGTAATAGAGGGTAAACAACATTGATAGAGAAGATTAGATCGTCATCTTCTTCGATCTACTGACTGGGCCACTCTCTCTCTCTCACCAAAAAGAAAGAAAAAAAAAATCTCCTTTATTATTTTTCTTCTTCTTCTTCTTGTTCGCCTGCTTCTTTTCGGAGCGATAAGGAGGAGGTTTGTTTATAGAGAGAAAAGGAAAGATCCGAAAATTACATAAACAAACGACTCAAAAACACAACAACAGTGACATTAAATTTATTTTGTCAACATCCGGTCTTCTCTCCCCCCTTCCCTTTTTATTCTATTCTCTGCTTTTTTCCTTCACCTTTTTAAGTTTTTTTTTTGTTTTTTGGTTCAACTAAATGTAATTTATCTCATCTTTTTATCTTATTTTAATGTATATATTTAAAGAGAATAAGAAGCTGAATACTTTGACTCGTTAAACTCTCTCTCTTGTTTTAGTAATAAATCAAATTTTAAAATATATGCTTATAAATTCCTCCATGTATATAATATTGGTTTGTTTAGATTATATTTTATTTAATTATTTTAGGGTAATTACATTGTATAGCGTACAAAAAAAAAAAATCACTCTATAACTAATTACCCTAACTTATCGATATACCGTGTGAGTTTTATATAATATTATCATTTTGTCCTTCTATCCTACCGACAAAACCTGCAGACAAAAACAATTTTCATTAATAATTATTAACAACAAAAATAATTCGTGGCTCTCCAACATTCAGACACTTTTTGCAAATTATATATATTTGATAAATCTATAATAGCTTTGCGAAGAAGAAGCTTGTTTGCAAAGTCTTTGGCAGTGATGGAAGGGAAGCATCAGAGAGATTCTAAACGCGGTGCTGATATGACTGAATTCTTGCCGATTCGACTTTACATGTACGTTTTCCCCCTTCCCTTTTTATTCTATTCTCTGCTTTTTTCCTTCACCTTTTTAAGTTTTTTTTTTGTTTTTTGGTTCAACTAAATGTAATTTATCTCATCTTTTTATCTTATTTTAATGTATATATTTAAAGAGAATAAGAAGCTGAATACTTTGACTCGTTAAACTCTCTCTCTTGTTTTAGTAATAAATCAAATTTTAAAATATATGCTTATAAATTCCTCCATGTATATAATATTGGTTTGTTTAGATTATATTTTATTTAATTATTTTAGGGTAATTACATTGTATAGCGTACAAAAAAAAAAAATCACTCTATAACTAATTACCCTAACTTATCGATATACCGTGTGAGTTTTATATAATATTATCATTTTGTCCTTCTATCCTACCGACAAAACCTGCAGACAAAAACAATTTTCATTAATAATTATTAACAACAAAAATAATTCGTGGCTCTCCAACATTCAGACACTTTTTGCAAATTATATATATTTGATAAATCTATAATAGCTTTGCGAAGAAGAAGCTTGTTTGCAAAGTCTTTGGCAGTGATGGAAGGGAAGCATCAGAGAGATTCTAAACGCGGTGCTGATATGACTGAATTCTTGCCGATTCGACTTTACATGTACGTTTTGCGAAAGATACTTTTAACTACTGTAAGTTACGGTTGCAATTATGTTCCATTCCATTTGACGGTTCTATTATATTACATTCCATTTGACAATACTATTTTAGCATGTTCCATTCCACTTGACGATTACTAAAGAGTGTTCTATTTTGTTTAAAAATATAGTTTGTAATTTTCTTAAGTTGATATTTGGGTTTAGGGTTTATATGTGGGTTTAGGGTTTAGTATTTAGTATTTAGAAGGTGAGGGGGTATGGTTGGGGTCAGCATTAACTTATTCCATGGAATCATAGACATTTCATAATTTCATCAATATATACTATGCTATTTATTTTGTTCCATTCTATTTGAGTTTGGTTTATACGTGGGTTTATGGTTTATTTGGGTTTATAGTTTATATTTGGGTTTATGGTTTATACTTGGGTTTAGGGTTTATTGATTAGGGTTTTAGGTTTAGTATTTAGGAGCTGGGATAAAGTTTAGTACATAGGGGTTAGCTAGATTCATATACTACTTGAGTGATACGGAATACACTCTTTATTAAAAAAAGTTTCTATTTATACGAGGTAAGGAAGTGTTTGACGTAGCTGATTTACGTAAGGTGAAATACTGGTGCTTCACTCTTATCCATAACAACAAGTGACGATGTCATGCACTCTCTCTTTCTTTTACCGGAGACTTGCTAGTGAAAAAGATATAACCAGATAAAATATGAGACAAAAGCTAGTTATTTAGGGCCTGACTAGTTTAAACGCAGCGGTTGCGGCTGCGGGTGCGGGAGTTTGCGGATGCGGGTGGTTGCGGTTTCAAGCGTTATTAAGCGTTTTGTATGACAGGTACAACGTTTAAAAATTGTTGCATTTGCGAGATATTTGTGACTGGTTAATTATAAGATATTGCAGCGGTTTAATAATAAATTACCCATATTAACATATTATAACATTATAAAAATATAAAAAACATACTATTGTAATAAAATATAATAATTATGAATAAAATATGATTAATAAAAATATTATTTTATTTATAAAATTTTTAAATTAGTTGAAAGTTATAATTTTAATAAAATTTGTTTTGAAGATTTATATCAAAACTTTTTAAAAAAATATTTCATTTCATTTTATATATGTGTATATCTTTATATATGTGTATATAAATGTTTAAAATTTTTAATAAATAATTAGTTTAAAGTTTTTATAAAACAAAATATGACATTG
The DNA here is from genome assembly GCF_000695525.1 of Brassica oleracea var. oleracea. Taxonomy (NCBI): domain Eukaryota; kingdom Viridiplantae; phylum Streptophyta; class Magnoliopsida; order Brassicales; family Brassicaceae; genus Brassica; species Brassica oleracea. The sequence goes on from NC_027755.1 coordinate 20,879,912, forward strand.
TTTGTGAATTTTAATTAATATATAAAATATTTATATTTTTTTCATTTATAATATTTCCATTTTAAAATTTTAATTTTAAAATTTTAAAATATTTTTGAAAATAATTTTATATTTATTTTTTCACCCGCAACTGGAAACGCTAGCTGGAACCAACTTTTGATTTTAAAAGGTTCGAAGCGGTTTGGAGCTATTTATAGCGGTTTGTATGATTGTTTCGAAACGCTGTCAACTGTTAGTAACCGCAAAAGTTGTGTTTTCGGATGGTAACAGAAAAACTAGTAAGGCCATTAATATCGTCACAATCAATGTACTGAGCAAATTCTCCCATTATTTTAGCTGATATATTGTTTTTCTTTTTGAAAAAAAACATTGAAAATGTGAAACGAGTATCTTCTGGTTTCTCTTAATCTTTCTTAGCTGCTTTATAATACATTTAAAAACATATTGTAACACACGAATTTATATTTCTATTAGATTATTTCAAAAAAAAATTGAATAAAGTTTTTGATAAAAAAAATTGAATAAGGCTGTAATTAATAAAATGTTGACAGCAAACAAAGTGTGGGCCCCGGCTAAAATCTTATTTTTTCATGTACCTTTTACTCGTTGGCTACTGTGGAATCATTTTTCACTTTTATATACGGAGGAAATATATAAAATTTGTTAGATAAATTTTTGGATGGTGATCAAAGCTGATTTTGGATTATAAAAGGATTAAAGAAAAAATGTACATGCTGATGGGTTACATGAGCATATCTCTGAAGTTTATGTAGAGTTATAAATTAAATTTATAAGCGAATAATTATCTAGTTATGTCTTGATAATTTTTTTTTATAAACTACAGAAACGTATTTGTTGAGGCCCTTGAGGCACATGGCCTTGAAACGTATTTGGTACACTCAGTGTGTGTGTGTGTTTTTTTTTTGTCGGCATGAAACCTATCCTACGGCAATATTGATATTTGGTACGTTTCAATGTGTGTGTTTATCGCACTGAATGTCCCAAACCTATCATTTTCTGTTTGTTTGAGTCCTATCACCCGCACACATGTGTTATCAGGGGCGGACGTAGGTGTACGGGTACGGGGTCACGTGCCCCCTACTGTTTTTTATTTTTTTTTGAACTAGATTAATTTGATGAAATTGTTTGTAGTTTACTGAATAAGCATAAAAAGTGCCCCCAATTCAAAGTTGTTTTTGTTATTTGTAGCAGTGTGCCTCCAGCTAAAATCGTAGATCCGCCACTGTGTGTTATGTAGATAATAATCTCAATCTATCACCTAAAGGCGTGACAAAATAATTACCACTTTTTGTTATCGACGTGACCAAAACTCTCTAAGAAACTGAGCTGAAAAATATATGCAGGAAAGTATATATTCCTTTTAATTTTACTGTCTCACACACTGTCACGTAGACTTAGAAATTCTTCAAAAATATACTATCGTTTAAAAAGAATTGGATTCGGTCAAAAATCTAAGCTACGGTCTTTTTGTTTTGTCTCTTGTCATAAACCCACATGGTTAATCCCGTATTTGTATCTTTAGGTAACACCGGAAAAATTAAATACCCTCTCGTTTTAAACTTTTCAAATCCAGGAATAATACATAGTAGATCTTTATGAATTAATTATTTGACCGCAATATATCAGTATAATATTCTTAACCGAGCTTTTTAAAAATGCTAACTAACTTAAAACGTTTAGTTAGAGAATGCTGAAAAGAAATGAATTTAAATAGCAGATTTTTTGACCTAAACTTTAGTACCACGATACCACACCTTAATATATTACTAGTGTTTATTTAATAAAGTTACTAGACAAAAATAATTGATCAAAACCACTGGAAGACTTAAATAATAGATCGGAGGCTTATATCAATAGTTATAATGTTTGTATTGGTATAATGGTACGAAGATAAGTTAGGAATAGACCTAAAGGCTTTGGATGGTAAAAGCAATTTAACCGGGACAGATCAACCAGATCATGCAGATCAAACAGGACAAGTACATATCAAGCAGGATAAGTACAGATCAAAAAGATCATGTAGGAAAGAAACAGATCAAACCGATCAAATAATTTATTATAACTTATGAATGACAAAATCAGTTCAAAACTATAAATCATATATTAAAACAATAAAAATTACACCTAAATTTTTTTTTTTTGAAACAAATATCTTAAATATTATAGGATCGGCCGAAAAGCCAGTAAATGTTTTATAAGATACTTATACTTCTTTTATTTTCTTTTTTAGGTGATCAAGATTTTCTTGAGAGAACCAGTAGGTTAAACTAATATTGAACTTTTGGTTAAATTTACCACCGGAAAACTCTGTACAGTAGGTGTAAGATATTTGAAATGGTAATTAGTCATAAAAATTAGTTGATCGTACAATTCAATAAATACACGTTCTCGGTTAAGACTTCATTTAAAATTGTCTTCTCTCAATAGATTTACAAAATTTCAATCATTTACCTATATATTAACTATTTTAAAAATAAAAAAAATATTAACTACTTACCCATGTTGATATTTATATACGAAGATTTATATCTTCTTCATTTGAAAATTTTGTGTTTTGTCGGCGATTGAACGTCATGATTATAATTTTAAAACAACACAAACAGTATTAGCGTAAACTATATAGTTTGAGCTAATCATTATACGTTATTTATAAAATCAGATAAATATATTGTAAAGTTAAGTGTTTGTAACAAAATTATTTTTTATCAAAAAGAAAAAAAAAGCTGATCAACACCGCCAAATGTTAGCGGATGAGATCTACATGCAGATCTCCCGCTTTTTCCACAAAAAGACAAAAATATTGAACTGCATGCAGATCTCCCGCTTTTTGCACAAAAAGAAAAAAATATTGAATTGCATGCAGATCTCCCGCTTAAACTGCTTTTGCAAACATAAAAACGTGAATAGTGAATATATTGCGGGAGAACTACACGTACAAGAGAACAACACTTATCCTGCCATTCCATTCATAACCTAAAAAGTGGTCCAAGTATACTTTTGAAAATGTCACTCTCGTCAGAAAAAAAAAAGATTTATTAACTGAGTATTAGTCAAGCGTCCTATCATACTTCTTATGGCGTGTCCCACCAAATTGATTTCATTGAGAATCAAAAAGAAAAGTAATTCTAAAGTATATACGGTCCAATATATACACATGCAAGCCGTATGCAACTGTCATATTTTCTTCGATATTTGTATTTTTAACTTAAAATAGAATTCGATATTTGTATTTTACGGCCACAATAAAAAGTCTTACTATAGTCGACAAAAAAAAAAAAAAAGTCTTACTATAGAAAACTTTCAAGATTAGATTTATTAACACCATTATTTGAAAATTTTATTTTAAATTTATATAAAGTGATCATTACTAAAGAGAAACTTTAGTTAATCTATATTTTCAAAATATCAAATTAATTCACAAATCAAGATCATATAGAAAATATGGTGGTTGTGCAAACTATAGAATTATATGTTACTCATTAGTCATTATGCATGCCATTGGAAATATTTTGATCGATTGGTGTTTGATATTAAAACAAAATAAATTTGGTATTGAAAAAGTAAGTTATTTACCACTCGTCTTCCACCCTTCCATCCCCCTTTTACAGAAAAGGTATGAAAAACAAGAAGATTCCAGCATCTGCTCACATCGTAAAGCATCGTCTTAGTACGCAGCCTAAGGACTGCAGTATCTGCTCACCCTCCAAGAGTCACAAAAATCCTTCAGATGTTCTCCTGCACCCTTTGGCAGCATAAAAACTTAAGGATTCAATCACACTCTTCGCTTATGACTACTCTCAAAGCAACCATTGACCGGACCATGTGAGGCAGACTTGACGATCCTTTATTTTCTCAGTTTCTTCTTGGATTCTATATTCTATTTTGGCGAATTCTTGCATTTCCTTTTTCTTAACTTTCTAAAGAGAACTGATGAGTTAGTTAATTCGTGTTGTCCAAAAAAAAAAGTTAGTTATAGGATGGAGATGAAAGTTTCGTTCGTTTAGGTATTAAAAGTGCAATTCATCCGGATAGATCATCTCGATGACCTTTGGAAATTTATGCTTAATTTTAAAGTCATTCAGCTGAACCAATTTCGACCATTTGGATGGAGATGGTTCATTGAATATGGTATAATGTCTATTATGCCTCTAATGTAATTCACAAATTACAAACCTAAACATAATATCATTTTGTCACATACGAAAAACTGACAAAACCACAAAAACGTATTTTTCCGCAAAAACCTAAATACAAATTTTTCACGCCAAAATCCTAAAAACGCATTTCCGGACAAAATAGCAAAAACGTGTTTTCCCGCTAAAAATGCAAAAACGTGTTTTCCCGCAAAAAAATTGCAAAAAACGTAATTACATGCCAAAATCACAAAAACGCGTTTTCACACCAAAACCCCAAAACGCAATTTTCCACCAAACCACAAAACATGTTATCCCGCAAAAAACCACAAAAAGCGTTTTCCCGCCAAAACCGAAAAATGCGTTTTCTAATCAAAATGCATTTCCCGCCAAAATTGCAAAACAAGTTTTTTCGAGAAAACCGCAAAACGTGTTTTTCCGCCAAAACACATTTTCCCGCGAAAACCACAAAAACGTATTTTCCCGCCAAAACACATTTTCCGCGAAACCCGAAAAACGCGTTTTCATGTCAAAACTGTAAAACGTGTTTTCATGCCAAAACCACAAAAACAGGTTTTTCCGCCAAAACAGTAAAACGTGTTTTCTCGCCAAAACCGAAAATTATCGTTTTCCTGCCAAAACCGAAAAATCTTGTTTTTCCGCTAAAACCAAAAAAATTCGTTTTTCCGCCAAAACCGAAAAATCTCGTTTTCCCGCCAAAACCGAAAAACGTGTTTTCCCGCTTAAACAAAAAAAAAATCTCGTTTTTCCCGCCAAAACCGAAAAATCTCGTTTCTCGCCAAAACCGCAAAAATGTGTTTTCTCGCCAAAAACGTATTTTCTCGCCGAAAGCGCAAAAACGTGTTTTCTCGGCAAAACCAAAAATTGTATTTTCTCGCAAAAATCGAAAAATCTCATTTTTCCGTCAAAATCGAAAAATCTAGTTTTCTCGTCAAAACCGAAAAATTTCATTTTCCGCCAAAACCGAAGTTACAGTCGGTTTATTATTAATACTCGTTTTAGTTTGAAACTCTAAAGTTTTTTTTTCAAATGTTTATCAATTTTTTTGTTTATTAGAAGTTATTATTGTGGTAAAATTTTAACATATGATTAAATCAATACAAGGGTATTTTGGTAATTTGTTTACTAAACTCATTTGGATGGAAATAAAAATAAATAAACAAACATAAAATCTATTTAGATGATTCATCTAGATGAGCTGTCTGAATGGACAAACAAGCATTCACAAAAATCTGAATGGATCATCTGGATAGATAATACAAATGAATCGATGGAGATGAAAAATGCTGATACGAACAGCTCCTTAGTTTGTAACTAGAGGCGGCCTTGGACGGACCGGCGAGGATTCATCTCTATTGCCCTTGGAAGAAATATTTAAATCACTTATATCCTTCACTAATCTTCATATCCCTCATATTCATTAAAGCATCTACAATTACCAAATTAGCCTCAGAAAAAAAGAAAATAAAATAAATACAATTTAATGAAAATTGAAAGAAAAAAAACGTACGGCTCTTGCGGGAGGTGAGGTTTCGACGATTGCGGTTCGAGGGGATTGTGTTTTGGAAAAGGGAACCCGACTGCACGGCTCGATTGCTACTCCGGCCTTACTCCGGGTCGGCCCACCGTCGTTTTCCGCCGCTGTGTAAAAGCCAATCATATCCCCTGTCCATCGCTGGTGTATCCTCCCTCCACCACAGAACAAGTAGGTTTTAGGGTTCGAAAGCTCTTAAATGAGCTGAGAAACCAGATTGGAATGGATTTAGATGTTTCATCTTCGTATCCGAGTCCATTATGAGTTGAATTGAGTAGGAGAATGGTTGCATTGTTCGATTCTAGTGCGCTGGATGTAGATTCAAAATCAAAACGTGTACGAGAGTAGAACTACCAAAACTAGTATTACTGATGATTGTTGTAGAACTAGTAAAACTGGTATAACTTCGAATGTATAATGGATGGTATTGTATGCTTTTGGCGGCTACAATGAGCCACAACATCATACACTTCAGATGCGAAGGTGGCATGTATTGTTTAGTGTTGAAGCATGCTGTGGAGGAGATAAATCTTTCAATGGTAGAAGCACGCATATGCAAAAAGGTCGGGCTTGATGAATGTAATGTGAAGTTGAATTTGAGTTACATTCCACTGCTGGTTGGGAGTGACGAGAAATTCGTCATTTGCGATGATGAGGATCTTTGTGGTTATCTTTTGTCCCTTGATAAAGACAACAGTAGGTGCATTTTGTTGGTGGAGGTCATCAAAAAGTCAGAATTCTCAGAGCAACTTTCAAGAGCGGGCAAACGAAGTTCAAGAGCGGGGAAACGAAATTCTGTAGGTACGAACTATGAGGTGTGCCATTCGAATGATGCTGAAATCGGAGACAAAGCCATAACTCGATATGGTGGCAAAGAAGTGAAGATTGTGGCGATTGAGGAGATGTTGGAAAAAAGTGATGAAGAATTAAATGTGGATGAAAATGTTGATGTCAACTCAAAGGCACACCATAACTACTCAAAGACACACCCAAAACTAGTTGCATCTCTATTGCATGATGATTATCCAGGGCAGATGGAACCTCTTGTTTTATTGAAAAATGTTACTCTGTTTTATTGAAAAACTTTGTACAACTATGGTGAACTGTATTTTTGTTTGTGTAATACTAGAAGAAGTTGACTTTGAAAATTGAAATGTTTGAATTTGACTTTGCTTTATCTGTACTTTAGTACCATATAAATCTTTTTGGCAGGCTTTTGAATTTGAAATGTCATATAAATTTGCTTGGGCCAAACAATACTAGTTCTAAGGTTATAGTTACAAAAGTATAACTGAGGTTACAGTTACAAACTAGATCTAAGGATCAAAAAATTCAATTGAAAATTTGTGAGGTATCAATAATTATCGGTGATATGAACAAAAATAGAGAAAAAGAAAAAAACTAAATTCATTTGTGTATAATTTAAAGATAGATAAAAATAGTAGTTTCAAGGAACAAAAAAATTAAAGATAGATACAGATACTAGTTCTAAGGATCAAAAAATTCAATTGAAAATTTGTGAGTTATCAATAATAATCGGTGATATGCAGGGACGGATCTAGGATCACAACTAGCTGGGGGCACACACATAATTTTACACTATACATATTTTTGGATTGGGGGCACTTATACAAATATCAGGCTTATTGTTAAGAAAATTTCAAAAGTAGATGGGGGCACGTGCCCCCGTAGCTCATGCTCTACGTCCGCCCCTGGTGATATGAACAAAAATTGAGAAAAAGAAAAAAAACTAAATTCATTTGTGTATTACTAGTATGATTTTGACTTTGAATTTGACTGTTTTATTTGTACAACTATATGGAGAAGCGTTTTTCTGTTTGTGTATTACTAGTATGACTTTCTGAAATTGAATTTGTAAATCAAAATGTTCGAAATTGGAAATCAGAATAAGAAATATAATCTTTAGTAGTCGAAAAAATGTTATATTCAACAAAAAAAATGTTATACTCTACAATCAAAAGAACAACCCATCACACTACATACACTTTCATAGTCATTTTGTTAAATATGTAATTACTGAAGATTAGATTTCGCTATAAAATTGGTATAGACAATTTTATTACGTAAATCACCAATAATCATATTTTGGAATCTTATATTTTATTGTACAACTAAAGAAGTAGAATATAATTACATGTAATACTAAAATAATTGAAAATCACCGAAAATACAACTATTTTGATATTTTGTACAACTACTATCCTGGGGAGAACTAATTGTATATATTAGGCGGGTATTTGAAATTACCTTGTACGCGGACTTTCTAAAATTTCATGAGTCAAGGCGGGATTTTCGAGTGGAAAAAATAGATTCCCACTTCCCTAAATTCCTCAATTTCTCTCGGAAATGGATCGGATCCATGGGTTGAGAAACAGGAAAGGAAGGAGATGAAGAAGATGAAGAAACACTGCGACATGCTTCAATTTGTTTGTGATGCGGAGCACGGGATTCCATCTTCGTGCCCATGTGGGGGACGAACCGTCGACGAGGTTTCTATTAATCCAACAGATAAGGATTTTCTACCAGGCCGAAGGTACTTCACTTGCAACGCATACAAGGTAATTTACATTTTCTCTATTTTAAGTTACTGCAATATGTCAAACTGAGTGCAACTAGGTCAAACTTGCAGAAAGATGGGCTTCACTTCCGTCAACCATGGGTTCTTATTAACTTACTGCAATATGTCAAACTGAGTGCAACTATGTGAAACTTGCAGAATGATGGGCTCCACTTCCGTCAACCATGGGTTCTCAGAGTTTAGGAAGAGGTTCGCTCCTTAAGGCAGAAGGTGGACGAAATGGCTGCAGAGATTGCTCAGCTTAAAGATCTTCTTACCCGTAAATGAGAAGCGTTATGTTGTTTGGATGTGTGTCTTTTCCTTTTGTATTAAGAGTTGTGGAATTGTGTTAAGACTTCTAGAATTGATGTGATGTTGTGTTAAGACTAATTAATGTGATGTTGTGTTAA